>NC_134580.1:149772864-149935364 GCF_037038515.1 Microtus pennsylvanicus | reverse complement strand
CGGGATTATAGCCTCACCTGTCCTGACGGTGCTTTGTGGCCAATGCCCTGTGGAGCTCCTCAATCACGCGACTGGGGGGCAGTGGCCGGTGGACAGTGGTAAGATGAGGGGACCCTGTGGGGGTGGCAAGCTGTCCTCGGAGTGCCGGCTCATTGCTCTTCATGCTGGGGCCTTGGAAGAGCGCAGCTTGCCCTGAGGAGAAGCAGGAATGGACACAAGCGTCACCTTCCACACAGGGACCAAGGCCCGGAGGAAGATGTAAGCTGTATCCCTCCCACCCTGCCAGGCCACCTGGCCTACATAGACGCTCCATTCCAGACTCTATTCCCAGGAAAGAGACCAGGACACGGCTACCCAAGGTCCTATATCTATACTGCCATTCTATTAGGGGAGAAGTTCTGGGCAAACAGCATCCCTTCTCTCATCCCTTTGAGGAGTCAGCTTCCCGGACTTACTCGTCGCTACATGGGAATCATAGATACTTCCAGAGCTCTGCAGCCACCCTTCCTGCTACCTCTGCCCTCCAGACACCACTGTCCCCGTTCACGTCCAGCAGCCTCCCTGCACCTCAGCCCTTGGGGCTCCTTCTGGATTGCGAATCTTGTTGCAGCTTTCTCATCTTCCTTCTGAGGTGACGTAGACTCATGGATCAGTCCCAAAGTCCCTTGGGCGGCCATGCTCAGCCCCCTGGCATCATCTCTTTCTGACCCCCATGCTACTCTCTTCGGTCTACCCCACAAAGATCCTTCTAATTCCTGAAGCCCTGTGCTGCCCCAACTCTGTTGGGGGAGGCTGCTTGTTTGTTTCCCGGCCACCAGACTCCTGAAATAATTACACAGAAATCTGTATTAATTGCAATACTGTTTAACCAATAGCTTAAGCATATTTCTGGATAACTCTTATATCTTAAATTAACCAATTTCTATTAATCTGTGTATCACCATGGGGCTGTGGCTTACTGGCAAGGTTCTGGTTTGTCTGTCTCCTGTGGGTAGCAACGTGACTTCTCAGCATTTTATTAAACCAATACAAGTGACAAATATTTACAGGGTACAAGACCATTGTCCCACAGAACAACTCTGAGTCATTAAAAGCTTTTCTTCTCTATCTTTCCTCAGCGAAACCTTCTCTGCATCTTGTGTAGAACCCCAAGGACCAGTCCAGACAGACCATCCGACCTTGTCCTCCTCAGCCACGAGGGAGAGGCTGAGTCTTCTCTACAAACGTGATTATCTGTCACCCAAAGGATGAGCAGTGCCTGTGTGGGCAGATGGGACAGGGCTTCAGTTCCTCCTGGGGACATTTCCTGCTTGAGATGTCTTCCATGCCTTGAACACCCACAGGGATTCCGTGTTCCCAGACCCCTGTTTAGTCAGCATCGCCTCCAGTCCTTAGCAGAAAAGTTGTACAAACAGCAAAAAGGAAGTGTCACGGCTTATCCACTTACATGGCAGCCAGCCTGGGACTGGCATCTCACCAAAGGTCTCTCTACCACAGTCAGTCACGTGTGTATCAGCCCAGCACAATACAGAAACAGAGACCAATCCACAGCAGGCACAAGCCAGCACCCTTCAGGATCGTGAGGAGCATGCTACCCCCCTGGCAGACTAACATGTGTCTCCTGTGCCTCTTACTGCTCCCACTTCTCAAAGGGAAAAACTGAGGCTCAAGGATGGCTCAGAGGTGTTGACAGGAGGCACCTGCTCCAATCGCACTTAGGGGAGGTTGTGGGACCCTGTAGTAGAGTGGGCTATCAAAACAGGAGCAGGCCAGCAAGGATTTGAGCTAAGTAGCCTCTGGAGGCCAGGCAGGCGACATGCAGGGAGCCACAGGACTCTGGAGCCACAGTGAAGGGAGGAGCAGTGGCGGAGGCATGGACGCCCACTTTGACCCTCGACAGGGCTTCCAAGAGCCAGGGATCTTCACCATGATCCAAATAGGACCAGCATGGCTGGGAAGATGGTTCAGTTGGTAGAGTACTTGTCTTGTGACTACAGAGACCAGAATTCAGCTCCCAGAATGTTGCAGAATATTTGTTTAGCTATGCAAAGGTGTGCTGCATTTGTTTAATTATGTAAAGATGGGCTGCTGTTTCACCTTGCCTGCCTAAGGCACCTTATTGGTTTAAGAAAAAAGCTGAATGGCCAATAGCAAGGGATGAGGTATAGGTGGGATTTCTGGGCAGGGAAGGTAAGTAGAGGAGAAGTTTAGGCTGGAGGGGGAAAAGAAAAAGAGACATCAGGGAGATGGCAGGGGTCAGCCAGCCAGACATGGAGGAAGCAGAAAAGTTGGACATACAAAATGAAAGAAAGGTAAAAAGCCCTGAGGCAAAACATAGATAAATAGAAACAGGTTAAATTAAGTTAGAAGAGCTAATGGAACAAACCCAAGCTAAGGCCAAGCTTTCATGATCAATAATAAGTCTCTGGGAAAACCAGGAGGAACCAAAGTAGATGTGGTGGTTTGAATAGGAGTGGCCCCATAGGATCATAAATTTGCATGCTTGATTTCTAATTAGTGGAACTATGAGAAGGGTTAGGAGGTGTGGTCTTGCTGGAGTGGGTGTGGTCTTTGTGGAGTGGGTGTGGTCTTGCTGGGGTGGGCATGGTCTTGCTGGAGTGGGCATGGCATTGCTGGAGTGGGTGTGGTCTTGCTGGAGTGGGTGTGGTCTTGTTGGAGGATCCCTGTCACTGGAAGTACAGGGCCTTTAATGTTTCAAACACCCTCAGCAGGTCCAGTGTCTTTCTTTCTGCCTGCCTGCAGGTCAGGATATAAGTACCCAGCTTCTTGCCATGATGATGGTGGACTAATCTTTCTTCAGAAACTGTAAGCAAGCCTCTCCCCCACAGACACACATCACTGAAAGCTAGTTTACAAGTGTGGCCACGGTCCTGGTGTCTTTTCACAGCAACAGAACAGTAATCAAGACATCAAGACAGTATCAAACAGCAGAATAAGGTTGCTGGCTCGAAGCGGGGCCCAGTCATGTTTGCAGTGACCGAGCAGAATTCGAGTCCATGTCAGCTGCAGGATCTGTTACATTCCCTAAGTCTTTAGTGTTCTAAACTGGACAAGGCTCAGCCTAGCGAGGGATGTTTGTAGTGCCTGTCCCACAGAGTGAGGGGCCTCACCAAGCGTCTTTTTGTGCCCACTGCTTCTAACAGGAACACATGGAAATGAGCTCTTAGAAGAGAAGAAAGCCACCACCCAGTGACTAGCCTGCCTACCCAGATGAGTAAATGTTGACTTCCTGCAGTTAGCTCCCCCCCCCCCCCGTGAGGCCAGAGCTACAGAGAGAGATGACATAGGAACAGATGACAAGGGTGCTGTCACATTGAAGAGCCAGGGCCACCCTGAGCTCTGCCCAGATGCACGCACAGAGACGTGTGGAGGAGGGAGTGGAGCACTCTCAGGGAGCAGAAGAGACAATGCAGGCATGTGTGAGCGTGGCAAGGAAGGTTCCATCCTGAGGGCTGACTGCATGCCCTGGATTGGCAGTCTAGGAACTCTCTCTACAGCCAGTGGGGCCCAGGCACAGGCAAAGGTGAGAGTCAGCCTGAAGTTGGAGCCAGGCAAGATGGGCCGAAGCCATGGACAGAGAGGAGGGTAGGCGGGAAAACAGAGGGGAGGAAGGGCATGCAGACTCACCTGTGACAGGTTTTGTGGCTTTACAGCTGGCCTTGGGTGGCGGGGTGGGCAGCAGTGGAGGGCTGGGGAGCTGGCTCGCAGATCTCTCCAGGGGTCTGGGGGGACTGTCCGGGGAGTCAGACCCAGCTAAGGCTTGAGAGAGCTCATCAGTGGTGGGCAGGAGGCTGCCAGCATCGTCTTCTTCAGCACTGGACGCAGATGGCATCTTGGCTGGTTCAAAGGCAAAAAATAGAGTATTTAGACGAGGCTGTCATAATAGGCCTGGGAGAAAACAGGCTTTTTCTGCTTCGTAAGGGGCCCCTGTCCTTGATATATCATTGCAGTGGGTGACCAGACCGAGTACCACACTCTTCCGTGGCTCTCGTGTATTCTTCCTGGCACGGGTTTCAGTCCTGCACAGTGATTTATTATCTGGGATCTGCTTTCCTTCCAGGGACTTGGATTATTCATCCTGATTGGACTCCCAGTTGCCACAAGAAAGTTCAACATGGAGACAGGACAGCCTGGGCTTGGGGCTCTCATGCCGGATGAGCCAGCAGGATCAGTGTGGATCTGTCTGCTGTGTTGAGGTTCCATCTAAGAGTGGGCTGAAAACCCTGACTTGGGCCAGTCTCACAGCCCTGTCTCCTATGGATAGACCTTACCCTGTCTGTCTGTCCGTCTGTCCATCTGTCTGTCTGTCTCTCCATTTCAGTCACATGCTATGAGGGAAGCAGTCCAACCACTCATATGTCAGCCGCTCTTACCTTGCTTCAGCTGTAAGTCTCTACAGACCCGCAGTCCCAGTTACTCTAGAGGCTGAGGCAGGGGCATCACAAGTCCAAAGACCGTCTGGGTGTCAGAATAAGTTCAAAGCCAGCACTGGTAACTTGTCAAGACCCTGTCTCAAACTGAAAGGGAAAGAGGGCTGGGATGTAAGCCCATGGCAGAACCCCTGCCTAGCACATGTGCAGCCCTGAATCTGAGCTTCAGTACCACAGAAATAAAAGAATTAACTAACACAAATTAACTCATCGAACACAGTCCCCAGAGCTGTGCCCCTGTACTCTGACTCCTTTCTCTTCTACCTGAGAAGTCTTTCCCATCCCTCATCATGGCTGCCCTGCTAAGTCACTAAGCGCTAATTCTCCTCTTGGCTTTTGGCTCTCACATGTCCCTGCTACCCTGGACATAGCTGCCGGTTTCAGTGTTCTTTGTGGGCTCTGCTCCCTGTACCCACCCCTTACTGCAACGTCACCTCTGGGTCTTCCTCCCCAGATACCCTTTGGGTAGTCATTCTCATGTATGGTCCTTTGGCTTCAACATCCTGCCCTGCCCACTTCTCTTTTGATGAGATTCTCCCACTCCCCAGAGGGGCAAACAGCCTGGAGGCCCACGTATATCCTTGTCTAACTCTTTTGTTTTTTCTGTACAGCAGCTGAACCCAGAACTTTGATGTGCTAAGCAGGTGAAGGTTTCTAGCTGGGGCCTTTTTCTTTCTTCTGTGTGTCTGTTGCATGGACACACAAGTGCATGCGTGGGGTGAGCAGAGCTGTTTCCTTCTTCCACATCCTTCATCTTGGCTGTCAGCAGAAGATGGGGCAGATGAGCTGGGCAGTGGTGGCGCAGGCCTCTAAACCCAGCGCTCGGGAGGCAGAGGCAGGCGGATCCCTGAGTTCAAGGTCATCCTGGTCTACAGAGCGAGCTCCAGGACAGCCAGAGCCTTTACATCATGTCTTCCTCTATTGCTCCCCATCTCCCACAGAATCTACTGCTTGCCAGGAAGAGTCTCCAGGATCCTGTCTCTGTCCCCCACAGCACTGGGCTTGGCCACATCATTCACCTTCTGCATGAGTTCCGGGGATGCAGACTCAGGTCCTGATGGGGCGGCAATCATTGCCCCCACTGAACCATCTCCACAGACTTCCTTTGGCATCTTATGTGGGGACAAGATGCCACTAAGTTGCTTTGACTTGTAATCATCTGCTTCGGCTTCCCTATGGGTGAGATGGCAGGGTTGCACCTCCAGGTTGGGCTTCACCAAGACCCCATACCTCTTCTACTCTCATCAACCCTCCTGCTGAGAACCACCTGGCTCCAGGCACTTCCCAGACTGAAGCCACAGCATGGGAAGAGGCGGAGCCTCAGCCTTCCCTGGGATGAGTCCCACAAGGCCCAACAGCCGAGAGCCAAGTGCCCCCGCCATCCTACCTCATCCACTCCACACTACAGCCCATCTCTTCCGTGCAGTTCATGGACAATTCCTGTCAGCTCCGCCCCCATCCTTCCAAGAGAAGTCACTATCCCCACAGAGAGCTGCCAGCAGCCTTCTGGGATCTGCTTCACCTAGATTTAGGCAGGCTTCCTTCCAGCCTCCAAACCTCAGTCTTGCCTCTTCCCCAGCCCAAACACCATCCCCTAAATCAGAGATGGGAAGTTTCTCTGTAGACAGCCAGATGGCTTTCAACATGGATTATATGGGCTTTGCCACAATTACAGCCTCTGTTGGAGTAGGAAGCTCCGGAAGGTCTGGCTAACCCAAACAGCAAAACCTCTCTTGGCTTCACACAAGGGTGGACATATGGCTGCCTCTCACTCTCAGCACTGGACAATAGATCAGTGCCCCATCCATGTGTTAGCCACAGCCACAGTGGCCACTGACACCCGGGAAGCAGCTAATGTGATTGGAGGCCTGGAGCTCAGTTGTTTCGCACTGATTAAACAGTCACGTGACTAGCGGCAGGCACTGAGAGCAGACAGCCCTGAGTTGCCTGAGGAAGGTCCAGGGTTCCAGGGCCATCATTCTAATCAAGAGGAGATGGGAGGCAGGGGCCAGACTCAAAGGGACAGTGGGAAGGACCTGACCTGGGGCTACAGTGTGGAAACTCAACACCTAGAACATTCCAATAGTCAAATAAAGGTTTATCTCCTGCTTGGCTCTACTTGGGTCTGTAGAATGTTCTAAATAGGCTCAAACCTGGCTTCTGATATTCAGAATTCTATGGTATTAGGGAAGCAACTGTTCTGGCTTGGATGTGGCAATGACCCCTACCCCAGGCTCATCATTTGAACACTTGGTCCCCAGCTGCTGGTACTATCTGGGGAGGGAACAGGACCTTTAAAGGGTGGGACTTAGAAAGAGGAAGCAGATCTTTGAAGGACAGACTTTCATGTTTATAGCCTAGCCCAACTTCCTGCCAGGGCCCGCTTCCTGCCGGTGTCTGCTTCCTGCCAGGGCCCAACTTCCTGCCAGGGCCCGCTTCCTGCCAGTGTCTGCTTCCTGCCAGAGCCCGCTTCCTGCCAGTGTCTGCTTCCTGCCAGTGTCTGCTTCCTGTCAGTGTCTGCTTCCTGTCAGTGTCTGCTTCCTGCCAGGGCCCGCTTCCTGTCAGTGTCTGCTTCCTGCCAGGGCCCGCTTCCTGTCAGTGTCTGCTTCCTGCCAGGGCCCCGCTTCCTGCCAGTGCCGGCTTCCTGTCAGTGTCTGCTTCCTGCCAGGGCCCGCTTCCTGCCAGGGCCCGCTTCCTGCCAGTGTCTGCTTCCTGCCAGTGTCTGCTTCCTGCCAGTGCCCGCTTCCTGTCAGTGTCTGCTTCCTGCCAGGGCCCCGCTTCCTGTCAGTGTCTGCTTCCTGCCAGGGCCTGCTTCCTGCCAGGGCCCGCTTCCTGTCAGTGTCTGCTTCCTGCCAGTGCCCGCTTCCTGTCAGTGTCTGCTTCCTGCCAGGGCCCCGCTTCCTGTCAGTGTCTGCTTCCTGCCAGGGCCTGCTTCCTGCCAGGGCCCGCTTCCTGTCAGTGTCTGCTTCCTGCCAGTGCCCGCTTCCTGTCAGTGCTTCCAGCTCTACTATGAGATTAAAGGAAGCCCTACTCTCCTGGCCCCATGGAGCTGCCTGCCATCATGCCTGGTATACGTCCCACACCATAAGCCAAATGGTATGTCCTCCTGGACACTATAGAGAATGAAGCCAGGAGACATAGCCTCTCCCAAACACAAGAGCTGGGGAACATGGACCTCAAACCAAAGGAAGGCCAAGCCTGCCCCTTTGACAGTCTGCACCCTGGATGCTGCAGTATTCAGCCAGACTTCATTTCTTCCCTAAACACACACACACACACAGACACACACGGAAGAGAGAGAGAGATCAGGTGTAGGTGGGTCAGGTAGCAAAGCAGATGTCACCTCTATTGCATCTGTATTGTGTGTGTGGTTTGTATATATGAGTGTATGTATGTGGGTTTGTGATTTGTATGTGTGTGTGTTTGTGATTTGTATGTGTGTGTGTGCTCATGGTTTGTATGTGTGTGGTTTGTGTATATGTGCATGTGTATGGTTTGTGTGTGGCTGTGTGGTTTGTGGGAGTGTCCTTTCCAGGGTTAGGCTGGCTGGCCAGCAAGTCCCAAGGGTCCTCCTGTTCCCTCATCATCATCCTTGCTTGTAAAAGCAAGCAGCACTGTGCCCAGCTTTTTACATGGGTACTAGGACTTGAACCCAGGTCCTCATGCATGGCCAATGCTCCCCAGACAGAGGAATCTTCTCTTGACTTTGGGGACAGCAAAGGCACCTGTTCTGAGTAGGAGTACATACCTACATACCTGGAGCTGCTGTGGGGAGTGGGTACCTGTAGCAGAACCCTGGACCTGCAGGGCAGGATGACGCCCAAGTGTGACCCAGGCATGGCTACATAAACAAGAAAGGAGCCTTTGGAGCCAGGGCCCATGTCTGCTATGTACTTCCCAATGACTTCTCCCTGGCCTTACTCAGTTCAAGGAAGATCTGATTTTTGAGAGAAAGCATCTGACCCTGACCCTTCTAGAAGGCACCTGAGTGTTGGGGACAGGGGCTTGCCCAAGGTCGGGGAAAGCTTAGGCATGAGTGTTCACCTGATCTGTTCACCTGAGACTCTGGATTTCTTTGCTGTCAAGTGACATCTGTCTGTTATGAAATCAGCTCCACACAGAAGGACAAGGCCCAGATGCAGCTGCTCCCTCCAGCACTGAGCAGATGTGGGACAGTAAAGAGAGCTGACGGCTCTGGATCAGCGTCTGGCCTCCCTAGCTCTAAGGGAAAGATGAGGACCATGGTAGCCTCGGGCTTTAGTCACCAAATAACAGCCCAAATAGGGACCAGAAAGTAGAACATAGGCTCCAAACCCCTCGACCTCCACAGGACGGGGCAAAGCCCAGGACCAGAAACAGTTTGTGTTGTGAGTGACTGTCCTCCGAGCCAAGCAAAGCAGTTGCCATCTTGGGAATGTCAGCTGTGCCCACTTGGGAAAGGAGCCTCCATCCCCGCTGGGTGTTCCGACTGTCTACATGCTCTCATGGAGAGGCGGGAAGGCTCACAAGAGCCTCACCTGAAAACCCAGCCGCTCCCTGCCCCCTACTGCACTCTCATGCACGGAAGAGCAAAAGGACCAGAATCCTCAGGAGCCACAGACATGATTGTGGGTGCGGTGACTCTCCTGTCATTCCAGCCTGGTGAGGCAAGCCTGCTAGTGGAACCAGCCATATTGGCCAGCTCAGGTTTGACGGAGAGACTCCGCTTCAAAGAACAAAGTGGAAGAGTGACCAGAGAAGATTCCCAATACCAAACTAAGGCCTCCACATGCACCTGTACACACCACACACACACGTGCACACACACACATACATGTACACGCACACACATGTGTGCACACATTCACACACATGCACAGACATGCACACGCACGCACATGTGTGCACACATACACACACATGCACAGACGTGCATGTGCACATGCACACACGCGCGCGCGCACACACACACACACACACACACACAAAGGGGTGGGGGGATAAAATCTCTCTCGAGACCGAGGATGAGAAGTCCAGGAAACAAAGCGTCATGGAGATGTCTTCTATCTGCCCATATCTCTCATTACAAGGACTCAGGATCCACCAACATCTCAACTGGGAAAATGAGAAGCCTATATCCCTGACTCACACGAGCCAGGCATCACCCCGAATGACCACAGCCCAGAGCTTGCCATCAGCCAAGTCCCTTGCCACTCTTTGCTGGGCTTCCTGCTACCTTTGGGCTGTGCCCAGGCCCTGGGAACCATGCCAGCTGCCATCCTCCTGTCTCTGTCTAGCCCACACAGGACATATTTCACCATATTCAAGCCCATAGTCTCTCCTGCTTCTTAAAGGGTCAAGGTCACCAGCCCAGCCTGTGAGCAGTGGCAGGGAGCAATCTCTAGCAACGAGCTGAGCCTTTCACTCACACACCCCTGGTGATTTGGGGCAGACGCACTTTGCTGTCTTAATCAGATGCCCCAATTCTTGAGACGACAGCATTCGCTGTGACGCTGCACAGAAGTGACTTTTCAGTCCGGCCCTGTTACTGTGTATGCGTGTAAGCTGTTCCCCTCCAGGGCCGAGCTTCCCCTTCCTCTGCCAGGATCTGTCCTGACTTGGCTCTGAAGGCCAGCATGGTGACCTCAGCAGCAGGAGGCCATCACTAAGCCTTGTACCTGGAAAGCCCCTGAGGTCAGACATGGGTATCACCAGGAACTATTCAGAGCCAAGTGAGAATAAAGAACTACCAAGAAGTGTTAGTTAGCAGTGGAGCTGAGAGCAGAGACCCAGACAGGCAGGAATACTTGAAGGTCAAGTCCAGGGCTGGGGAACAGTGAGCACAGAATACAGGCTCCACTCACTGTCACTGTGCCAACCACAGCCCTATGAGGTCAGCTGCCTGGAACTCAAGGGGTAACAGCTAGACACAGCTGGGGCCTTTCCTCCCTGGGTCCACAACTCCTCAGACTCCAAATTCCCATTATGTCCCCAAGCCAAGAGAGACTGGAGAGGCACAGCCACCCAAGAGGCAGAGCTCACACCATGAGCAGCTGCCAGCATTGCAGGGAATCTGGGGAAAGGCAGCTAGCAAAGAGCACCCAGTGACCATAGCTTGGGGAAGGAGAGGTCAGGGAGCAGAAGCCCAGAGGCTTCACCCCACGGCCTGGATTCCCAAGACCCCTAGAAAGTTGTGGGGTTCAAACTCCAGACCCCAAGCTGTTTAGCATGGGTTCAGGCATGGGACAGCATGAGAGAACAGGCTCCCAGGGCTACAGTGACACCTCAGAGGGTAGCTTAAGGTGCTGCTTGGTCAGGGGGAGTGTGGGGCCTGAGCTCCTTCCTGCTTTTCTTCTTGTCACCAAAGGTCTCGTCTACTCATTTAAAACAAAGACACCAGCCCGGTCCCCACTCCTCCTTTAGAACAAAAACACCAGCCCGGTCCCCACTCCTCCTTTAAAACAAAGGCACCAGCCCGGTCCCCACTCCTCCTTTAAAACAAAAGCACCAGCCCGGTCCCCACTCCTCCAAAGCTGGCTACTGTGAATGTGGTCCCGAGTCCCTTTGTGTTCTGCACAGCCCTGATGCTGATCTCACAACTCTTCCCGTGTAACAGAGGACACAACAGCCGCTACCTGAGAAGCTGCTGAGAGCCTAACTCCAGCCACAGCACAGCACGGCTCTCCCACCTCACACATTTGCTCTGGCATCTCAGGGAAAGAGACCATCTGCTCCAGGACACACCCATTGGGGGCTGGCTGTGTATTCGGTGACTTCAGGGGGAAAGTGGCAGGAGGCCATCCATGGCCATCCTAGGTTCCTCACTCCTCCCACACCCAATTTGGGAGGATCCAGGAGAAGAGAATTCCAGGGGACACTTAGGTCTCTCAGCCACGAGGCTGAGGGTAGCAGAACTGAGGTACCCAGGCTTGACAGTGAGGTGACTGTCTAAGCCCTTGGTGAGGAGTACTCAGACTGCTGGGTCTCCAGCTGGTACCTGTGTCATCCGGATTGGCATCGGAGGGCAGAAGCTCATCCTGGGTGGCCTGGTCTGTCCCACTGGCCAAGGGACTTCCGGGCTGGACACCCTCCGAGGTCGGTGTCTCCTGCTCGGCAGTGGACGGCTCACTCTGTGCAGGTTGGGGGCCTTCATTGGGACTGCATGCTTTACTTTCAGAATCTGTAGAGAAATTGAGCCAGCAGTCAGTCATGTCCCGTTTACATCCTTCTATCAGGCAGAGGCCTCCTGCAAAGGATGCCACGGATGCCCTGACATGGAACCCCACACTCCGCTGCAAGTTCCTCTCTCCACACTGTGCTTTCCCTCACACCCAAGGGCCATTCTCTGTGCATCCTGGTACTTTAACACCTTTGAGAGATGGGTGATCCCCCCACCAACTCCCAGCCCTTTGCCATGCACTTTTAAAATGGCTTCAAAAGTCTGTCTGTCCCCACTGCTCCCTCCTGCACCTGTACCATGGTCCTCATCCTAACAACAGAATCGGCAACTGAGCCAGGAACATCTGACATGTGGCAATAAATGTTGACGGCAGGTATCCTCGGGGTGCTGGAGTGACTGCAGGGGTGCTAGGGTTGTCCCATGGTGGCTGCAGACAGCTGTCTTCTCTGTACCCACCACTGACTGTCAGTCACCACGAAGCAATGCCTGTCAATCACGTACTACGTGCCTCGAGATTAACCTTTGCCCCAGGTGATGAACATTCTCAAGAGGCCCCAGAGATAGCATCTCAAACTCAGCAATGGTCAAGGCCAAGGATGGAGGGAAATACTGAGAATTTACACAGCATATTTCCCAAGGCCAGCCTCTTCTCGTTACTGTGGCTCAACTGTAGAGGTATCTGAGGGTCTGTCCTGTGGCTTGTCACACTCAGGATGGTTTCTTCACTGGAAAGGGCTCAGCCTTTGAGAACAAGAATTAAAACAGGGACCCTAAAACAATTGAGCCCATAGGATTAAACATTCCCCAGGAATTCAGTCTGGGAGGGAAAGCCAGAAGCCCGGCACCAGACAGGCTGGCTTCCCAGGGAGGAGACTCACCCCTTTCTGGGGGCTTATCTCACAAGTAACAAGTAAGTCACCGCTTGCGTGGTTCCTAGTTTCCATTTCATCTTCTCTACAAGATTACAGCGCAGAGGCAGGGTGGCAGTGAGGAGGAGAAAGCGTCCTGTCCCGCAGCTTTGGCCAAACTGTAAGCCTGAAGCTTACCCGATAGGTCGGACAAGCCAGCCAGTGAACACCAGAGGCCTTGCAGTCTGTCTCCTGGGTGGTGGGCGGGCTCACAGGCAATGCTGCCACACCCAGATCTTCTACTTGGGTTCTAGAGATAAGCTGTTTGCATGGCCAACTGATTTACCTCCCCACCTAAACAACGAGTCTCCCTTTGCCGATATTGTTACCCAATCTCTTTTGGAATATGGGGAAACTGAGGCAGGAATTTCTAGGCCCCCAGTGACTATCACAAAGTGACTTTTCCGGTCACACAGCTCCAGGGACACTGATCAGAATTCCCAACCCAGTCTGATGGAGGGAACTCACATGGTCTCCCATGGGAAGCTCTTGGTCCTCAGCTTATGCAGACAGACACAACACAGTGTGGCCATGTGGTCTGCAGAGATTTCACAGCCCTGGGACACACCAGGGTGCTCTTCTGGCTATGGCCTCCCACACTGGCTTCCCTCATAGAAGTAGAGAATCAATCTATTTCATGGCCAATGACCCCATTTATTAGAAAATCTTGACTCCCACCTAGTGCACTGGGGTCTCCAAGACTACCCACTTCATTTCCACAGGGTGACTGCTCACCGCTGGGCCACAGGGTGACCGCTCACCACTAAGCCACAGGATGACCGCTCACTGCCGGCCACAGGGTGACCGCTCACCGCTGTCCACAGGGTGACCGCTCACCGCTGTCCACAGGGTGACTGCTCACTGCTGGGCCACAGGATGACCGCTCACTGCTGGCCACTCACTGCTGGCCACAGGGTGACCGCTCACCGCTCTCCACAGGGTGACTGCTCACCGCTGGGCCACAGGGTGACCGCTCACTGCTGGCCACTCACTGTTGGCCACAGGGTGACAGCTCACTGCTGGCCACTCACTGCTGGCCACAGGGTGACCGCTCACCGCTGGCCACAGGGTGACCGCTCACCGCTGGGCCACATGATCTACTCTCTCCCATGCTTTCATCTCACGAACGCCCTGAGAAGCCTCAGAAACCTCTCAGCAGACCAAAGGTGTGCAGCTCTGGATCACGTGTGGCCTCTGGCTCTTGCGGCCAGGGCCAAATCTGGGATAGCCAAGGACATAGGAACAGACACCACCAAGCTCAAGACTGAAGGTTAGTCCCCTGGGACTGGTTTGCTTGTTCTCGACACATCTCCGAGACGGTTTCTGTTGCTAGGCTCCGCAGGCATTGTGAAAATGTCATTGCTCTAGAGGCCAACATGACATGATGCTGAGCACGGTGACCTGGACATCGTGAGGCATCTCTGGAATCTGCGCGCTGATGATAAGGCTGATTAGTTTCCATGTGGGAACAACACAGGACGGGGTGTGCATGCTCGTGTGTGTGTGTGTGTGTGTGTGTGTGTGTGTGTGTGTGTATGTGTGTGTGTGTGCGCGCTCCCGTGCATATGTGCTCCTGTGTCTGTGCTCCTTTGTGCAATATCCATGTATATATGTACACACACATCCCACAGAGCACACAAGTGCTTTCACTGTGCACATGTGCTCTATGTTCGTTCACACATGTTCTCTGCGGCAGGGGTGCTCACTGTGGCTGCTCAGTGAAACGATCTGACAGATAGGGGAAGGTCTGCTTTACTGTCACCATCATGCCAGGAATGCAGGTATTCAAAAGAAACACTCTTATCCTCCATTTGGCCAACAACGGTCCCCAAGGGATTCATTCCCCCAGGGATCTCATGTTAGGAGGAGAAGGTGAACCTGGGTCATCTAGGGGGAATTTGCCTCCCTGGAAGAGATTCCACACAGTGCTGACAGCTTGTTAGACCTTGCTGGAGAGACAGCCAGGGCCTGAGGGGGCTGTGGGGCCACACCCTGACCAGGATGGCTATGCTGTGCATCCTCCTGCCTTTGGTTTAAAACCAAACTTCTTGCCAGGACGTAGGGAGTCGTTGGACCGCTCTGTTCTTCCCACTGAATAAATACTTTTTCCCCCTCTATTGTTTTGCCTTTAATTGGCCTAATTGAGGACAGGTTGATGAATCTGGCTTCCTAGAGAATGCCAGAGCCCAGGCCCTGACCCTAACCACCCCACTAACTCTTACCAACACCAGGATGGGTGCTGTGCCAGAGACAAGTGAGCACGTGGTGGGTCCTGCCACTCTGAGCCCCCCACTGCCCTATGGGAGTGTGAGCAGGGCAGCTGCTCACTGCTTAGGTGGGCTCGAGCCTGACAAAGGGCCTGTGTCTGCTGTTGGTGACAACTACATCCCCTCATCATCAGTATTAACAAAAAACACAAACAGCAGAAACCATCACTGAAGTCAGCCCAGCGGGTCCCAGCGAGTCTGCACAGGCCGTAGCTGCAGCTCGGCAGCCTTGCTGTCCTGTTCTGGGCTGTGCATAGAGCTCCTGCCCAGAATCACACTGGGTGGGGCTCATGCTCTGGTCCTCTCTCACTGGGTCAGCTGGCCTCCTCCGTCACTGCTGCTCTCTTCCCAGAGCGGCAAGGGGGATGCAGAGCTGTGCAGCTGTTATCTACTGAGCAGCTACGTGAGAGGAACCTGACACAGACATGCCCAGAAACACACGCGTGCATGCATACCACATCGTGTGTATGCAGACATACAGAGACCAGACAGGCTTCCACTGTCACAATCCTCGGAAGCCTCATGACTCCCAGGTAATGAACTCAGTAACAACTAATGTGTCTCTTATAAAGTAACCAATGCTGGGAAACAAGAGTCCTTACTTTACTGAAGAAAACATAAAGTCAACAGGTGAAGGTAAGGGAAGCAGGGGAGGGAGCCATTCAGGAAATGAGTATTGTCCACACCAGAAATGGGCAGGACCTTATTCCTACTGAGAAGGTGGGTTAGAGACATTCTCAGACGTGGGAAATGGGCAGAGGAAGCAGAGTGGGAAAAGATCACCTCTCCTCCCCACGGCACAGTTGTCTGACAGTGCCACAGATAAGGTCCCTCCTGCAGCCCAGCAGATAACCAGCCCGGCAGAGATGTGAGGGGCAGGGGGCCAAGGTACTCACAAGGACGTGCAGGGTCGTTCCTGCCATCCCAGTTCAGAGGCCAAGCGACCCTCTGCCTGGTTGCTTCAGAGGCAAGCTCCAGAGAGTGTGTGTGTGTGTCCACTTACAGCTGCGGGTGTTAGGAGTGTGTGTGTGTGTCTCTTTACAATTGTGGGTGTGAGGTGTGTGTGCATGTGTCCATTTACAATTGTGGGTGTGAGGTGTGTGTGCATGTGTCCATTTACAATTGTGTGTGTGAGGTGTGTGTGTCCATTTACAATTGTGTGTCCATTTACAATTGTGTGTGTGAGGTGTGTGTGTCCATTTACAATTGTGTGTCCATTTACAATTGTGTGTGTCCATTTACAATTGTGGGTGTGAGGTGTGTGTGTCCATTTACAGTTGTGGGTATGAGGTGTGTGTGTCCATTTACAATTGTGGGTGTGAGGTGTGTGTGTCCATTTACAATTGTGGGTGTGAGGTGTGTGTGTCCATTTACAGTTGTGGGTATGAGGTGTGTGTGTCCATTTACAATTGTGGGTGTGAGGTGTGTGTGTCCATTTACAATTGTGGGTGTGAGGTGTGTGTGTCCATTTACAATTGTGGGTGTGAGGTGTGTGTGTCCATTTACAATTGTGGGTGTGAGGTGTGTGTGTGTCTGTGTCCATTTACAGTTGTGGGTGTGAGGTGTGTATGTGTGTCCATTTACAATTGTGGGTGTGAGGTGTGTATGTGTGTCCATTTACAATTGTGGGTGTGAGGTGTGTGTGTGTCCATTTACAATTGTGGGTGTGAGGTGTGTGTGTGTGTGTAGCCCTTTACAGTTGTGGGTTTGAGGTGCAGGATTTTCCAGGAAAAATTCTTGGGTCCACTAAGGATTCTGGGCACGTCTGGGGACATCTGTGACCTCCATCCTCACTTCCTCTTTGGTAGCCTCCTGAGCTGCCTGGTGATGAAGTCTGGCCTCAGTGTAACAGGCTCCATGAGGGAGGTTGACCACAAGGGGGCACCCCTGGCTGCAAACTGATCCCACTTGCCTGGGAGAAAGCGGAGCTGAGCTGGAATCCACAACCCCGTCAGAAAAAGCTGACCCACGTCCACCCCCACAGGGAAAGGTGGAGGTGCTGGGGTCCATAGTCTTCATACTGACCCCCCACCACTGGACTCCAGAGCTCTGTGTCTTGGGTGGTTACCAGGTGCCATGAAGTCCAGTCTGGGCTAAGGTTAAAAGTCACCCTGTGCTTCAGGCCTCTGCTTTGGTTCCTCTCAAGGTGGCACTTCACCAGGCAGGGGTCTGCAGCAGTCTTTGCAGACACTTTGTGATGCGTATTTAAAGACAGGCAAAGGGCTCCCAGCATGGGAGTCAGTCCTAGGAAAAGAAGGCTCCCTGCCTCCAGAGACAACCCCTGTGGCCCTTGTCTTTGCAGCCTGAGACACTGGTTTTGTTCACGAGCTCTCTGCATACTCCCAGATCCCCTCCCCAGACAGCCTGGACATGCCCCTGTACCCATTTTCTGCCCTGACAGCCTGGACATGCCCCTGTCGCCCCAATCTCTCCCCTGAGGGCCTGGACATGCCCCTGTCGCCCCAATCTCTCCCCTGAGGGCCTGGACATGCCCCTGCCACCCCAGCCCTGATATGTGCAAGAGAGAAGAAAAGGGCATTTTGCACCTTTGCCCTATTCTCCCTCACTGTCCTCCAGTCCTTCTGGTCCCTTCCCCTAGCCCCTGCATGGTGGGACCTGACACTCAGTGCTCCCAGGGCTGCTAGAGAGGCAGTCTCCACGCCCAGGAAGCTGGAGTCAGCTGGGGAGCCCCCACCCTAGAACACCTCATTAAGTGTTGCCCACTAGCAGAGGTCTCCTGAAAGTGCCCAGGTGCAGCTCAGTAGGTACAAAACCAGCTCCCATGCATTCCTGTGCAACCAGACGAAAGCCAAGCGAGGCATCTAACTCACCTTTTGTCCACAAGCAACATCTCTCAAACCCATGCCAAGGCCTCCAAGAGCCCCACGTGTGCCCGCCTTTACCAGTCTTCATTCACTTGGGATGTGCATTTGTAGGGGCCCCTGATGCCTGTGTCCCACAGGCTCTGTATTCTGAGAGGACAGCGTCTCGGCGGCTGGCGTGTCTGCCAACTAACACAGGCCCTGGCACACAGCGGCAAGTTTTGCAGCATCCATTCACACCTGAATGCTCAGCTATCTAGGATAGAGACAGCTTCAGGCCACTCCAGTTCCTGGCCCAGGCTCTCGGCAGGATTGAAAGGCTGTTGTGTGGGAGGCAGCCTTCCACCTGCTCCATGTGTCCCTGAACTAAGAATGGATCTCACATCTTTAAATGGTTGGGAAGGAAACCAAAGGAAAGATAATAGTTCACGATTCATGAAATGATTGAAAATTCAAATCTTTATGCCCATAACCACACCTGCTCAGTATGTATTTTTCTGTGGTTGTTTCTGCCTCAGAGCAGCAGGGATGGGTTACCACAGCAGACTGCAGAACCCCTGTGATCAACCATCCCCCCGCAACTCGGGCAGGAGTCCCTAAGTCATAGGTTAGCAGCATTCAGAGGGTAGAAACTCAAACCAACAGTCAGGTACCTGGAAGTGGTTGGGGTTGATGCGGCTCTGAGGACAGAGCCTCAGGTTGGGGAGGAGAGACACTGAGATAGAGACGGGGTACTCATACACTCAGTTATAGCATGGAACTTCTGTTCACACAACACTGTTCTCTGCCTTGGCATTCTGCCAGCAAGAAGACTGTTTCAGTGACTGTTCTCATCTCCATGACCAAACACCTGATGAGACATAATTTATGGAGGCCAGATCATTCGAGCTGCCATTTGCCATGGCAGGAAAGGCAGAGAAGACTCATTTATGTCCTGAGTTCACTTCCTAATTCCTGGTACTTGGGTCAAACTGCAGACACCAGCAGAAAGGGGGAGACAGGAGTGAATGCACACAAGCTCCACAGGTGCCCGAACCCCGGAGGGGAGCTTACTCTAGCCCAGGGAGACTTTAGAACAAGGAGGGATTGTGAGCCCATCCCACCATCCAAGACTTACAGACCCAGAGAGTCACAAAGCACAGAGGGCAAGGGTCAGGAGCTGACGGGAAGAGAAAGACAGAACTGAAGTGTGCTGGTCCCTGTTACCTGTGCTGACACTGACCAATCTGAGCACAGACGTGGTCCTGTGAGCACAGACGTCGTCCTGTGAGAACAGGCGTGGTCCTGTGAGCACAGACGTGGTCCTGTGAGCACAGACGTGGTCCTGTGAGCACAGACGTGGTCCTGTGAGCACAGGCGTGGCCCTGTGAGCACAGATGTGGTCCTGTGAGCACAGGCGTGGTCCTGTGAGCACAGATGTGGTCCTGTGAGCACAGGCGTGGTCCTGTGAGCACAGGCGTAGCCCTGAGAGCACAGACGTGGCCCTGTGAGCACAGGCGTGGTCCTGAGAGCACAGGCGTGGCCCTGTGAGCACAGGCGTGGTCCTGTGAGCACAGACGTGGTCCTGAGAGCACAGGCGTGGTCCTGTGAGCACAGACGTGGCCCTGAGAGCACAGGCGTGGCCCTGAGAGCACAGGCGTGGTCATGTGAGCACAGGCGTGGCCCTGAGAGCACAGGCGTGGTCATGTGAGCACAGACGTGGTCCTGTGAGCACAGGCGTGGCCCTGAGAGCACAGGCGTGGTCATGTGAGCACAAGCGTGGCCCTGAGAGCACAGGCGTGGTCATGTGAGCACAGGCGTGGCCCTGTGAGCACAGGCGTGGTCCTGTGAGCACAGACGTGGTCCTGTGAGCACAGGCGTGGTCCTGTGAGCACAGGCGTGGTCGTGTGAGCACAGGCGTGGTCGTGTGAGCACAGGCGTGGTCGTGTGAGCACAGGCGTGGTCCTGTGAGCACAGGCGTGGTCCTGTGAGCACAGGCGTGGCCCTGAGAGCACAGGCGTGGCCCTGAGAGCACAGGCGTGGTCCTGTGAGCACAGGCGTGGTCCTGTGAGCACAGACGTGGTCCTGTGAGCACAGACGTGGTCCTGTGAGCACAGGCGTGGTCCTGTGAGCACAGGCGTGGTCCTGTGAGCACAGACGTGGTCCTGTGAGCACAGGCGTGGTCCTGAGAGCGCAGGCGTAGCCCTGAGAGCACAGACTGGATGAGACCTGCTAGACCAGCGCCCAGAGACCCAGGCTTGCACCGGGCTTCTGCTTGCATCCCACAGCTCTGTGTGGGTGTGACATCGGCACCCAAAGGCAAGGTGTGCAGAACACCCAGCCAGCCCAGAGTCAGAGATGCTAGCTAGGTGGCCACCACAGGGATGGTCATCATTTCAAATTGAGGACTTAATGTGCGAATATGAAGAAAACTTCACACTTAAAATCCGTGGCTGCCACTTAGAGACAGAGTGGGAGGTTCAAGAAGCGCCCTCCACCTGCCCTAGTGAACGGTCACTGGAAACACCCATGGATGAGGTGGGTGCTCTGTTACCTTGGCTCCTGACTCAAACCATTGCTCCACTCTTGGAGAACTGGAGAACAGCTCCCATCTGGCCACAGGTACCCTCTTCCTTCTCCGAAGGATTTCCTGAGCTCTGAGAGCCATCAGACTTGACAGGCTCCACCATGGTCCCCACGCCCCTAAGGGCCACACCTCTTGTCCCTATGCTCCTATGACTCCACCCGGGGTCTGCTCTGCCCCAGGGAACCCACTGAGGTCTGCCACCTTCCTGGGAGTCCACTTACCTTGCTCCATCATCTCTAGCAGCCCCTGCTTGATGAGCTCCTCCCGGCCTTGCCTGCCAGCCATCTTCTTCTCCAGCGCTGCGGGACACACAAAGGCCTAGTTAAGTCACAGCGGAGACAGTGTAGGCCACCACACCACCGTCACGTGCACAGGAAGAGACAGTTAAGTCACAGCGGAGGCAGTGTAGGCCACCACACCACCGCCACGTGCACAGGAAGAGACAATTAAGTCACAGTGGAGGCAGTGTAGGCCACCACACCACCGCCACGTGCTCTTGGTTAACAGGAAGAGACAGAGATGGGGAGACAGTAGATGCTTGAGACTGCAGCGATTCTGGGTTTACATCGAATCAGCAATGTCCAAAACGCCAGCCACAGGAAAGCGGGTCCCGGGTCATGTTCGAGAGATCGTTTCTGCAATGTTCTGCAAGGTACTCTCATGATAGCTCCTTGACCTGGCTCCAAGGCCATGCTCACCCTCTGCGACAGCTCCTTCACTCACAGACGATGGAGCCACCCTCCCTTTACCAGCAGTGCTCAGGGTACCCTGCTGTGGCTAGTGCCAACTTTTACTGACTCTGATGGTGTATCTCCTCAGGAAGCACCTTCCAGGCATCTCCAGGTAACAGCATTCAGGGGATCCATCAGATGTACTGTGGTCAACCCTCTTCTGGCTGTCCCTGGGGTGTTCCCAGAAGACATATGACACTGCTGCACTGATTCAGGTCAACCAGTCACACACACAGAGACACAGAAACACATGGACACACACACATATAGACACACAGAGAGGTCACGGGACATCGCCTTCACTGACTCAAGTCAACCAATCACACAGAGAGAGAGAGAAACACAGATACACAGATACACATATAGAGATGCACAGAGAGATACACATATAGAGAGGCACACACACACACAGATACACACACATCATAGATGAACCTCAAATTAAAAAAAAAAAACCACACACACACAGTTACTTAGATCTCAGATGCTTTCTTTGAAAGCTCGGAGTGAAGCCTGATTGTCAACGGGGTCCCAAAGATACTGTCTATGTTGGAGGCAAAACTCTAGCAGGTGGCCAAGAACACAGGCGGCCTACCTGTCAGAGTTCAGAGTACCCACAAGGGTTGACCATGCAAACATTCTAAAGTATTTACTGAGTGTGACTTCAAGCCATGTTCTGAGTTAGGTGCCAGGAATCCCTGGGTGGGGGGGGGGACCAATCTGTCTCCATCCTTGCAGAGCGTGGGATAAGAAGGCCTTCCACCCATTACAACTCATCTCACATTGCCGGAGCGCCTACTGTGTGCCCTGTCCACCCATTACAACTGATCTCACATTGCCGGAGCACCTACTGTGTGCCCTGTCCACCCATTACAACTGATCTCACATTGCCGGAGCACCTACTGTGTGCCCTGTGTACTGGGCATTGAGCAGGACAGGCCTGGTCTCTACTTGTGACCAGCAGGGTGAATGGCAGAAAGGACACACGTCTACAGGCTGCAGTGTGGGATCAGAAGCAGAGAAGGGAGCCCACCGGGACCACCCGTTTGAAGGATGGACGGACGGGGACTCAGGATGCAACAGAACAAGATCCTTTCGGGTGAGCTTCCTTTCTGGAGCCTCAACTTCCAACCCATTTCCAAGTGACAGTGGTGTGGAGTAAGGGACAATGAGGGTTGACTGGAGGACGGGGGAGGGGGAGGAGGAGGAAGGGAGAGCATCGGAGGCTCTCAGGCTAGCTGTCCCCAGCTTGTCCCTGGGATGCTCCCCCAGGCAGGTTGGGACATAGGACATTGCTAGCACTGCCTCAGGTCTGATCGCTAACCCAGAGTCAGTTAAGGACAGCAGACCCCACATGCTCTGTAGAGCTCAGAGGCCTCTGCTACATCTCATCCTGACGTCCGGACTGAGGACTGGACATCTTAAAATTTACAGCACCGAAGGGGGAGGGGCTGGGAGTAAGGATGTGGGTTATGGTGCTGTTACCCAATCTCCAAACGCCTAAGCTGGGAGCTCAAAGGCAGGGCTGCTACAGGTATCTCTGCGGCCTTTCAGGGTCGCCAGGAAGCCTGACAACCCCAAGCATGAACAGTGCTGCAGAACCTTGGGGCCCAGAGTCACAGACCCAATCTTCCCAGCCTTCCAATCACACAGCACTCAGGGTCACAGGGGTCACCTGCTTCAGTCAGGCCCTGGCCTCTGGGCAGGACCTTGGAGACAGGACCCAGCTTTCATGTGCTTTCTGCCTGCTTGGCACACTGGGAACGCTTGTGAATTCTTCAACAGTTCTTCTTGTTTTCATTCTTGTCAAGAGTAATTTGTCAATCAACTTCTTGAGTGGTTAAAATAATTTGGTAAGTTGCATACACAAGAGTGGATGCTGAGTCCTCTGCTGCCATCTTATGCGCCCCCACCCCACCCCCAATGCTGTGGGTGAGTGGCTTTGTCTCCACCATCCTCCCAGCCCTGGGGCATGCATGTGTCAGAGCTGGGCAGGAAGCTGGGGCTCCGGGGACCCCAGAGGCAATAGCCTGAGACAGGCACTTGCCTGGTAGGTCCCTGGGGCTGTGGAGCTAACTCCACACACACACACACACACACACACACACACACACACACACACACACACACACCCCAACCTCACTAATTGCTTACAGCTGCAGCTAATAGGCCAGCAGTGCAGCGGGAGGGCCCTAAGGCCCAGGCTTCTTGGCTCCTGGGGTTGGTGGCTCAGGAAGCTGAAACTGAGCTTCCAGGAGCCCGGGGTTGGTAGCCTGTGCTCCAGTTCCCACCAGCACTCCTGCCCTGGGTCCGCAGCCTCTCTCCGAGTCCTTTTCTCTCTCAGAAGAAGGTAGGCTCACACGAGAGGGGTCCTCACAGCACCTGCTGCTGTGGCCTCTCATTTGGTCATTCTATTGTGGACACCATGCATGTCTAACTGCACTCTTGGAACCAATCATATGGTTGATTCTGAGATGGCAAAGGCAATAGTTCAACACGGTGCGATCCCATTTCCCACAGATTTGGGTGTGAGGGTGCAGCACAAGTGAGTGAGAACCTTCTGGATCCTTGGGTAGGAGGTGGTGGGGTGAACATCCCTAGACCATTCTTAGAGCTCAGACAGAAACTGGACCACAGCCTGGATTCTGACCCTCAGCATCACCCAGGCAGATCCTAGGAGCAGTGAGGGCCACAGTTAGGCCCCTGCCTTGTCTAAATGGAAGGGTCAGAGCCACGAAACAGTCCTTTGTGAGCTGAGGGCTTGTGGAGTGTGGTCTGTGAGAGCGAATGGGAGCCCTTGGGGCTGCGATGGCTCAGCAGTAGAGAACTTGCTGCTCCTCCAGGAGAGCTGGGTTCAGTTTTCAGCACCCATTTTTGGCAGCTGACAGCTGTTTGTGACCCCAGTTCCTGGAGATCTAACCCCTTTTTCTGGCCTCTGCAGGTACCCAGGTACCCAGGCCATCCCCAGGTCCATACCTGACGTCGTCTGCTTCAGCTTCTCGTTTTTCTTTTTCCTCCATTTCCACGGTTTGAAGATCCTGCCCAGTGTGGCCAGCTTGCTGTTCCTCCGCACAGGGGGAGTTCGAATCCCTGAGACCAGAGGCTCGGAGCGTGCTGGGGGAGTTTGGTCCATCTCATCTGCAAGATAAGAACAGGGAAGGTTCTCACGAGATGATTATCAGGCTCCAGAGACCCAGGCGATCATCCTTCTATATGTGACCGCATAGACAGCTCAGGGAATGGGTGCAGCGCTGGACTTTCTCTGGCCTCCTCTGACACAGTACACACAGGAGGCAGGGGTAATTTAGGAGTGGTGTGATCCTTTTTCCTTCCATGGTGACCCTCCTCCCATAGCCCTTACAGTTTACAGACCTTGCCCACCCTACCACTTTACCGTCATGGTCTAAAGGCTGATGGGCTGCATGATGAACTGCCCTCTGCCCCAGGACCTTTGCACACGCTGTGCCTACCGCCCACACTGCTTTCCTTCCCAGTTCTCCTCTCCACTGCACATGACATTGTCATCTACAAACATGTTGGGCTATGGGATGCATCTATAGCGATCCTGAGATGCATGCTATGTGGAGACTGTAGTTTAAACACACATATTGGATGTAAGCAATGTACTCAGATAAGTGTTTTTTCCCTCCAGGAAATCTTCACCCTCTCCCTGTGCAGACTGTGCCATCCCTTGGCTTATGCCCTATACACATAGGCATCAAGGAACCACAAAATCCCCCCGGGCCCCTTCCCTTGCTCATCAGCTGTCCAAGAGCTGGGCACAGACCAGGCACAGCAGCAGAACACAGCAGAGGTCTGCCCATCAGACCATCCCAGGAAACGGCTGCACAGCAAGCCAACCCCTGAGTGGACGGGGGCGGGGCCTTGCAGTGAGACAATGGTTTTACCCTGTAAACATTTGTTTCTTGTACTTGGTTAATAAAATGCTGATTGGCTGGTAGCCAGGCAGGAAGTATAGGCGGGGCAACTATGCAGGAAGTAGAGGTGGAGCAATAAGAACAGGAACATTCTGGGAAGAGGATTCTGTAGTCTGTAGTCGTGACCCAGCCACAGAGGAAGCAAGCTGTGACTGCCTCACCAAATAAGGTACCGAGCCACGTGGCTAACATAGACAAGAATAATGGGCTAACATAAGTTTTAAGAGTTAATAAGAAGTTTGAGCTACTAGGCCAATCCGGTTATAACTAATGTAGACCTCTGTGTGATTTCTTTGGGCCTTAATGACTGCGGAATGGAAAGGGACAGAAACTCAGACAACAGGGTCCCTCCTTCCTGGTGACTTAGGACATGGGCACACAGTAGAGGGTATACATAGACAGATGGATGATGTGGGATGCCCTTCTGTATATGTGTTGCTTTTATAGGTTGATTAATAAAGTTGTTTTGGCCAATAGCTTAGCAGAGTAAAGCAAGGCAGGAAATCCAAACAGAGATATAGAGAGAGAGTAGGCAGAGTCAGGCAGCCACCCGCCAGCCAGCCCCGGAGGAAAGAAGACACGTAGAAAATGAAGTAATGCCACAACCATGTGGTAATACATAGACTAATGGAAATGGGTTAATTTATGTAAGAACTAGCTAGGAATATGTCTGAGCCATTGGCCAAACAGTGTTTTAATTAATACAGTTTCTGTGTGATTATTCAGGTCTGGGAGGCCGGGAAATGAAAGAGCAGTCTCCATCTACGGATGGCCCAGGAAAGTCCAAGTAGTGTGATGTGTCACTCTGAGGACAGTAGCAACCTGCTGGCCTACCTGTTATACCTGTGGTCGCAGTCTGTGTGATATAATCCCAGATCCTGGTCTCCTAACCAAGGAACTGAGATAAAAGCTAACCCACTTATGCAAAAGTAGCGAGGGAGTGCCACTTATAACTGGGATGCAAGGGACTAGCAGGCCACATGAGTCAAGGACCCAATAGTTTATTTTTTGTGGATCCCTTCGTGGTGTTTGAGGGAAGGAAGGGCTGGTTACTGAGGAGCCTAGGAAGGACTGTTCTCTATTCAGACTGACAACTGGTCACGCAGTCATTTCTCCACTGTACATGATGCTTCTGATTGTTATCATGTGTGTGTCTAATTATGTACAGACATAAGATGACAAGTAGGGGGCTCTCTCCCCCAGAGTTGACTTTCAGAACATTGTTTGCCTTATTGAGAATGTACCCCAAAATGAGCTCAGGTCAGATCATCCTTTTCTGATCATACCTGGACATAGAGCATGATCGAGGGGAACTGTCAAGTTTGACGGTTGTCAAGGGAAGAAAATCAGCCCTCGTTCAACTGGGAGTATATGCGCAGCCCGATACAGGCAGGGGCCTGGGTGGGGTTCGGGTTGCTAGGAGCACTGTTTGTAGAGGGGTGTGTGTGTGTGGTACAGGCAGGTAAAAGAGCAGAGCTGCCAAGTGTGTTACTAGGAGAGGGGGCAAGTGCCCAAATAAGTGGCATCCAGGTTACCCACATTCCTGTGCTTGCCTGTCTCAGATCCACTGGAGACTGGCTTACTTGCTCTCCTCTCCCTAGCCAGGGTACAGATGTGGAAGAGAAACAGGCAGAGACAGGAACACAGATGGCGACAGACCCAAGGAGAACCAAGAGGTCAAAACCACTATGCAAGTGGGGCATGAAGATGCAGAGAGGCAGAGGCAGGGAGGAATTGTTTAAGTTTGAGAAAGCCTGGGCTACATCAGGAGTTCCAGGCTAGTCATACACACCCTGAACCTCTAACAGCCTGGGGTCCATTTGCCACCAGGGAAGGGCTGCTCTGTGACCTCCCTGCAGGTACCGCAAACGGATACATGAGGGGGTCCCAAGAGTCCATTCCCCACTGTGGTGTCACAAGCGTCACTGTCCTGACAAATAGTGAGGAATGGGACACACCAGGGACAAGGACAGCTGAAAGGGACAGGTCGGTCTTGGATGCCTCCTGCTGTCACTTCTCCATGGCCACACAGTCCATGCAGGATGCAGACGGTCTCTCCCTTCCCAAGGCAAACTATCTCCTGAGCCTCCCCCTTCCCTTTCCTTCCTCCGCCCACTGGTGCCAGATGGGTATGGAACTGCCAGTCTGTTGGTCCCAGCAACATTCTTGGCACAACAGGACATAAGATGGGAATAGGCCAAGTCTCCTAAACCTCCGGCTCACGTGATGGGGATGTCAACAAATGCATTCGAGGGCACAGTATCCTCTTGCTTCCAGTCATGGAAGGGTAAGAGAGTCGCAGAGGGAATCTGGAGGAAGGGGAGTCGGGGTGGGGATGCCCATCAAGACAGATAACTAGCGGATTCCCATAAGAGACTCCATGTGGGCCCTGGAGGAGGATGACACACGAATGGTCGAGCATCCTAGCAGCCAGGGAAAGCAGCAGCACACACAGATTATAAACTACAAGTCAGCCAAATGACTCTGTTAATTACCCAGATCACTAGGACCCTGGCCAAAGTGCCGGCAGCTAGGCCTCGTACACCTACACTGGACGCCTGCCCTGTGTTCTGGGAGCCTTAGATATAGGAAGCCAGATATATGACTTCCTGCTCAGCCCCACCTCAGGCGCTCCCTGGCCAGGGGAAGACAAACTGCCAAATACAGTCTGATGCCCCTGCCACTGTCACTGTCTGCTGGGGAATATTATTTTCGGGTGTGTGACTTTTGTTTACACTGCATTTGTTTGACTCTGTGAAGCAGTGTTACTGTGCCTGTCTAAAACACCTGATGGTCCTAATAAAGAGATGAACAGCCAAGAGCAAGGCAGGAGCAAGGATAGGTGGGGTTGGCAGGCAGAGAGGAGAAATAGGAGAAATCTGGGCGCAAGGAAAAAGAGGAGCAAGAGATCAAGAAGAGGAGGCCATGAGGGGCCAGTCACCCAGCTACACAGCCAGCCACAGAGAAAGAAGTAAAGTAGGGTATTCAGAAATAGAGAAAGATAAAAGCCCAGAGGCAAAAGGTAGTCGGGATAATTTAAGACAGAAAAGCTGGCAAGAAACAAGTCATGCTAAGGTTAGGCATTCATAAGTAATGTTAAGCCTCCATTTGATTTATTTGGGAGCTGGGTGGTGGGCCCCTCAAAAAGCAAAAAGAGTAAAATATCCCACAATAACTGCCCAGCCTTCAGGACAGTACACTCACGGCTGGTGTGCTCTGCCATAGCCCTCCCACCCTTCAGGACAGTACACTCACGGCTGGTGTGCTCTGCCGTCAGCCCTGCCCAGCCTTCAGGACAGTACACTCACGGCTGGTGCGCTCTGCCATAGCCCTGCCGTCAGCCCTGCCCAGCCTTCAGGACAGTACACTCATGGCTGGTGCGCTCTGCCATAGCCCTACCGTCAGCCCTGCCCAGCCTTCAGGACAGTACACTCATGGCTGGTGCGCTCTGCCATAGCCCTACCGTCAGCCCTGCCCAGCCTTCAGGACAGTACACTCACGGCTGGTGTGCTCTGCCATAGCCCTCCCACCCTTCAGGACAGTACACTCACGGCTGGTGTGCTCTGCCGTCAGCCCTGCCCAGCCTTCAGGACAGTACACTCACGGCTGGTGTGCTCTGCCGTCAGCCCTGCCCACCCTTCAGGACAGTACACTCACGGCTGGTGCGCTCTGCCATAGCCCTCCCAGCCTTCAGGACAGTACACTCACGGCTGGTGTGCTCTGCCATAGCCCTCCCACCCTTCAGGACAGTACACTCACGGCTGGTGTGCTCTGGCATAGCCCTGCCGTCAGCCTTCAGGACAGTACACTCACGGCTGGTGTGCTCTGCCATAGCCCTGCCAGCCTTCAGGACAGTACACTCACGGCTGGTGTGCTCTGCCATAGCCCTCCCAGCCTTCAGGACAGTACACTCACGGCTGGTGTGCTCTGCCATAGCCCTCCCACCCTTCAGGACAGTACACTCACGGCTGGTGTGCTCTGGCATAGCCCTGCCGTCAGCCTTCAGGACAGTACACTCACGGCTGGTGTGCTCTGGCATAGCCCTGCCGTCAGCCTTCAGGACAGTACACTCACGGCTGGTGTGCTCTGCCATAGCCCTGCCCAGCCTTCAGGACAGTACACTCACGGCTGGTGTGCTCTGCCATAGCCCTCCCACCCTTCAGGACAGTACACTCACGGCTGGTGCGCTCTGGCATAGCCCTGCCGTCAGCCTTCAGGACAGTACACTCACGGCTGGTGTGCTCTGCCATAGCCCTGCCAGCCTTCAGGACAGTACACTCACGGCTGGTGTGCTCTGCCATAGCCCTGCCCAGCCTTCAGGACAGTACACTCACGGCTGGTGTGCTCTGCCGTCAGCCCTCCCAGCCTTCAGGACAGTACACTCACGGCTGGTGTGCTCTGCCGTCAGCCCTGCCCAGCCTTCAGGACAGTACACTCACGGCTGGTGCGCTCTGCCATAGCCCTGCCGTCAGCCCTCCCAGCCTTCAGGACAGTACACTCACGGCTGGTGAGAACACTGAGAATGTGAGGCCAGAGGCAGCCCTGGCCTCCATCCTTCTCTGATGCTTCATAGCAGTACGAAGTGTTGGCCATTCTCCTCCCATCTTGTGCCCTCTCTGCACTATGGTCTGTCATGATGGGTGGGGATATCTGTCTTTGCTGTGATGTGTGACTTGCTTCTACACGGAGTAAGGGGAGTGGGCAGGAGGTCCAGCTTCCTCTCCCTCTTCCTCTCTTCTTCCTCTCCTTTAGCCACCTTCTCTTCCTTCTCCTCCCCCTCCTCTTCCTCCTCCATTCTCATTATCACTGTCAATATTGCCACTTTGTTTGACTCCCGCAACCTCCTCTTCCAGCTCTCCATTGTCAGCATAGGCTCAGGGAGGGTCATCCTGGGCTCTGACACATGGTCATCCTCACTGCATAGAGGAGAGCAAGGGGAACTTTGGCTTCTCATCAGACTACAATCCTCCCTTCACTTAAGAACTCATCCATCCATCCATTCATCCACCCACCCATCCATCCACTCTATACCATTCTACAAATATGCACAGGCACCAACTGTGTACCAGGGACTTGTCTGGAGACAGCATGTATAGAGGAGGAGAAAGGCATAGAACACTTGGGTTGTAGTTGCCTGGGGGACAGGGACCAGAAAGCGTTAGTAGAGATAGAGTGTGCTCATCTATAGAAGATGGTCCCTGACATTCACCCACCCCTCATCTGCCTTCGTCCCACCCATCCCCTACCATGGGAACCACATCACATGCATATTCATGTGTGTGCATGTACGGTCATGGAGGTCTTCACTCTTCCCACGCTCATCCCCACTAGGACCTCCAGGACAGAGTTCTGGTGGGGGAGGGGAGACACTGTCCCTAGGGCTCAGGGAATGCACACAGTACATGCAAGATGGAGCCGAGGAGCTCCTGACCCAGAGTCTGGGCTGCATGCTGGCCCTGCCAGCAGGAAGTACCGGGAAGGCTGTGCAGAGCTGAGCTACTGAACTTCAGAGGAAGCTGGCGTCCCTGCAGAACGGGCTGTGAAGGTCAGAGGATGTCCAAGGAGGGATGGCAAAGGGTGAGAATGAGGACTCTGTGAGGCGCTTGACTGTGATCAACAATTCAGCAGGGAGCCACCACAGAATCTTCAGGTCAGAAACTCCGTACATGACATCAGATGAACCACGTACCATAGAGCAGCTGCTCCTAGTGGCCCTCACACCAATAGGGAATCAAAAGGCTTCATGGGAGAGGGTGGGACAAGCTTACAGAGGTCTGAAAGCTGTGGAGTTGGGCCCCTCTCCTCCTCCTACCCTAAGTATCTCAAACCCAGGCCAGGTGGGGGTCCAAGCAGCAAGGTCAGCTTGCGTGCATGTTCTGGCATTTGGAGAGAGATTACCTTCAAACACCTCAGACAGAGATGGGCAAGTGTCTTGAACTTGTGTATGGGGAACTCACTGAGGAGAGAAAGCCTGGGCTATGTGAGCAGGTACAGCCCACCCAGACACCCTATGGCTGTGCTGACACACCACACAGGAAATGTGCCCTGTGCACATCTTGGTAAATATTTAGTAAGGACCATGGGCGTGTCTTCAGAGGGAGGGGACAGGTGAGCACCCTACTGCCTCCTTCCCACAAGTTCTCTCTGGAGTCACAGATCCACCTTCTTCTGGTAAAGAGACTGGGAGGTGCAAAGCCCTCATTAGTGGGTCCCATTAGCGGGTCTCTGTGTAACGCAGGAGTGCTAACTGCCGGCTACCTCTGCCACCTCTGCCTCCTCTGAGGCATTAGCAGCTAATTGCTGTCACACAAGCTTCCACATCTGCTTCCCACGTGCCCCTGTGGTAGCCTTGAGAGAGGCTTCCCTCCTGAGACTCCCAAGCGATGGAAGCATTGGGTCTCCTCCGGCGACATATTCACATGCAGGCACACATCCAGCCCCATGTGCAACTCTCGTCCCACCTGCCCCACCTCAGGCTCAGGGTGGCCCATGCACAGTGCCCATGAAGGCAAGAGTCCAAAGCAATTCTGGGAGCCACACCTGGCTGGCTTCAATGAACCGCAGGACTGGTTTCTATACCCACTGCATGAGAGTCCTGGTTCCAAGCCCTTATTCAGAGTTCTCTGGGCTCCCATGAGCTCTCGTCCCCTCAGCTATTGCCCTGCAGCTCATCCTGCAACATTCAAGGCTGCTGGAAGGAAGACCTGCTCAGCCAGAGACTCCAGGATACAGGGCTGCAAAGGCTGGAAAGCGGATCCTCCCAGTCCATCACTCTTATCTGGGTGGATCTCAGCCTCGAGTGTGGGCTGGGGGTGGGGGGTGAAGCTCACTCTAAACCCATCCAGTCTCAAAAATCCCCACAAGCCCTTGAAACAGTGGCTCCTCCCCTCAGAGGTGCCCAGGGACCATGCCTGCAGGGTATTTAAAAGGCCTCTTCAGGAAACACCATGTGGTTTTCCAGGTCCTTCTCTCTGTCTCCTCTCTGGGGGCCAGGAGACCATCCGGGAGCATTTTACTCATTAAACCTGGACTTGTAATTCTTCATCCGGCTTGGTTTGATTGACTGCATCAACAGAGAGACTTAATATCGGGGTACAGAAACCTTCCAAGTCTGATACACAAGTAGAGTGTCAACGGGCATTTCTGCTTCTCCCCTGCAGCCTCCTCTTTCCTTCTCTACCAAGACACCTTCCCTTCTAAATATCATCGGAAGAGAGTCCAGCTCCTTGGGGAATGACATCAGACACTTGGGACCCGGGGGTCTCAGGGTGGGCAGGGACCGTCTATACCAGACCACAGAGGAAAATGGTTCATTCTCTCCTTGATGACTTCATTCACTCACGAACTCACTTATCCACTGTTGGAAGAGGGCTGCTTTGCACCATGACGGCTCAGACTTCCAGACAGAGCTACGGGCGCCATTGTCCTTCAAAGTGTTGGCTTCTGAGAGAATAAGAGGCGGGCTCTGGAAGCCCCTGGTAACCGCGGAATGTGATGGAGAACTCTGAATTCGGTACTGAGTCCTTCCCTCTCCCACAGTCTAACGGAGGATACCAAAGAAATGTCAGAATGGAAAAGAGCTCGCTACTCGATTTGAGGGTTCCGAAATGGTGCTGGGCATTGTCCCTGTGGTAGAGCTTGCTGACCTCAGGGAAAACCAGGAGGAGCCCAGACAGGGTCTGCTGCAAGGGGATCTCTTGAGAAGTGAAAGCTACCGGGGGTGGGTGAGGAGGGGCTTTGAACTCAAGGTAGAAAGGGCTCAGAATCACAAAAGCTGGGCTCTTTTGAGAGGGCAGAGTGGGGATGATGCCAGCCCCAGATGCTAGGGAGCCCAGGTCAACACATGAAACACAGAAGAGTCAGATCTAACACAGGCGTCATGGCGACAGGTTATGACCTCTACCCGCACACAAACAAGCACACGCCCAACCAGCCCCTCAGCAGTGGTGTCTCACTGAATAATCTCTAATTTAAGAAATAAATTTGTTAACATTGATGTATGAAAAACTAACTTGCCAGCAGGAGTCTATGCATTGGGATTTGAAAGATCACAGGCTAGAGTTGAGGGTACAGAACAGAGGGCTCAGCCAAGAGCCGTGTGCGGCTATGGCGTGTACTGAGGACACCAGGGAATCACTGAGAACCCTAATGCCAGACCAGCCTTGAGACCATGGTGGATGGCAGACCACAGGCTGACAGGGCTGAAGGTCAGGGGCCCCAGGACAAGACCACGGAATCAGGAAGCAAGGTTTGCTGCGTTTTTACCACAGGACACAGCAGTGGATACAGTATGCTGCTATGTGCCATGCTCTGTCTCATGCTCCTAACGTGAACTAGAACCTTCTATCCCATCCCAACCCCAGCAGGTCGAGCATCGTTTTCATCCTTGTGTTCACACAGGGAGTAACCAGGATGTTCTTTAGACGTATGTGCCCTCCCGTGCATCCGGAATCGGACTAGTGAGAGAATCGACTCCAAGGAAAGGTGATATCTTCTCATGAACCTCACACTGGGATAAGGGAAAGGTTGAAGCCAGCTTCAGGAACTTATCTCCCAGGTAGAGATTCCGCTCTGGTCTCATGCCTTGTCAGAAACCTTGCAGGAGAAACAGGGAGCCCAGACAATGACTGGCGGGTCAGTGATGGGCGGGACCTGAGCCAATGGTCAGTGATGGGCGGGACCACACCTTGACCAGGATTGCTTTGCTGTGGGTTTCTCGTCCTCTCTTTAAATCTAAACCTCATGTCAGGATCCAGAAGAGGGACTTGGGGGGTCACTGAACCTCCATTCCTCTTCCCAGTGTGGCCACATTGAATAAATCTCCTGTTTTTACATTACTTTGTCTTTAATTGACCCATTGAAGACTGGAGGCCAAGCCTGGCTTGTTGATCCAGGCTCTGACCCTAACAGCTGCAGTAACGTCACCATGGCATGACTGTGGACAGCAACTTTCTTGACGCTGAGCAGTGGCTGAATGCATTGGGTGATAAGAGCCAGAGCCCTCTTCTTACGCTGTCTGCTCCCCTCAGCTGATCACCTGTACCATCAGAAAAAGGAGGGGGAGGTGGGGACTCGGGGACTAAACCACCAAGGTGACCTGGAACAGAGTCTTTATGTAAGGCAACAGGCCCAAGGTTTGACAGCCATCCCTATGACGTCCACCATGCATGTGTATGAACCAACAAAATCAAACCTAAAAAGTTTCAAGTTTCTCGTATGCAAACGCACTGGCTCTGTGACCTCTGCCCTGGATAACTGCCCAGTAACATAGCAACGGTTTACTGTTTCTGTCAAGCATGCTCAATAAAGGCAAAACAGGTAGATATACCAGTACAATCTCCAGGGGCAGGATGAATGCCCCCTACAGGCGGGAACTGGTCACAGCAGGAGGTTGGGAAGGACGCATCCTCCAAAATACCCCAAGGTCTGTAATGACTCAGAGCCTCCCAGGACCCTGAATGCATGAACAACCTCATGCCCCGCACCAACCCATGGGGAACTCAGCTGTCACCCTCACTTTCTCTCTCACTGGCAGGGGAGGTGCAATCACCAGAAGAAACGATCGAGGCTGGCTAAGCTTGGGCATATAAAGCCACAGGGCACACGTACTAACGTATTCCTGGGTGCCCAAGGGGAGGCTACTGAAAGTTCCCGGTTGCTTCTAGAGTTAATATCTCCAGGAGGCAGAAAGCCCGGGCACAAAGCAGATAGTGAGCATCTGCACCTGAGGCAGTCAATGGAGCCCAGGCTCTCTGACCTAGCTCCCCCTCAGTCACTATCTGAACTAGTGGGTGACAGTAGTCCATGACACTGATGCTGTCTACAGGATACCAGGTGACTCCACAGAGGGACGCTCTGTCTATGGTAAGAAGAAGTTACTCAGAAACATTATCTACACCACCAAGACCATCGTAGGTGATCCTGGTGAGCCTGATCCTGCCTGCCAGCAACAGCTCTGCAAACTGCAGAGTAGAGCAAGAGCCGCAAGACCAGGCTCAGTATCCTCCTGGTCAATGTTAATGCCTAGTTCTTGTATTGAAAACAAAAATCTTCCCCAATATCTGTGCTACAAAATTAATAAGAATTATCCAAGATCATACTAGAAGAAGTTGGTCCTTAAACCCTCTAAGCCACCATGTTCCCGTATCTGCCCAAGGCCCTGTACCAAGCAGTCATTAAGGCGAGAGAAATGGCCACTGCTGCCACCTCTGACATCACCTGAGCAGCCTTTCTCGCTCAGATGGATTGTGGGGAAGGCAGGGCTCCAACCAGAATGCCACCTGCTTAGAATCAGCCCATGATTCTGCCAATGGTTTCCAGGCTGCCAGACAGACGGCTAGTTCCCCAGGCAAAACTGAGTGCAGGTCTGTAGCTCAGGCGGCTCTGGGGATGCTGGGAGGAGCTGGAAGCAAGAACACGGATAGGAGACGGTGGGGTCCGGAGGAGGAAAGGGAGCATTACCATCAGCATCAATCTTTCTGCTATTTAGATGCTTCTAGATTTTCTCAGATCAAACTCTGAGATAAAGAGTCAGGCAAGAAGCCACCTACATATTCACAGGGTTAAAGGCAACTTCTAGAGACATTATTATACAAAAATGTGTTTTTACAGGAAGGAGAGATAGAGGAAAAAGCATCTGGGGAGACCTCAGCACTCTGGCACAAATCTAAGCAAAAGTCTGATTCAAGGTCTGCACACCTGAACTTTCTAAAACCACAGAGCGAGGTTAGCGTCCTCCATGATGGCCATGAAAGCTGCAGATAAGCAAGAGTTCATTTTAAAAAGTGGGTCTCTTGGGGTGAGGAGGACAGCTCCATGGATGCTGTGCTTCCCATGTAAGAGGGACTGAGTTTGGTCCCCAGCAGCCACGTAAAAAGCCAGCCAGATGAGGCAGTATACACTTATAATCCCAGAGCAGAGAGAGGGAGAGCTAGCAGCCCCTGTAGCTCTCTGCTGGTCAGCCTGGCCTGACGGGTGAGCCCCAGGACCTAGAGAGAGACTCTGTCTCAAAAACACAAGGACAGCATCTGAGGTTCCTCTCTGGCCTTCACACATTTGTAGGACATGTACCCGAGCATATGTGTTTCAAGCACACAAAAACACGTGTGTGCACATCTGCATACACAAAACACATGCACACATCTGTATACACAAAGGCAGGTATCTTGCTTGGTTTAGTGTTGGAAGACCCTACGCCAAAGGATTATGTTTAAAAAGTGAGCTGCTGTTTCATTTTGAGGTCAGAAATGGGCAGATGTCTTCTCTAAAGGCCAGGTGACAAATGTCAAGGTCTCTGTTGGCCATCCAACTTAGTTGTGAGAGCAGGATAAACCAGTGACTGTGACTATATTTGAATAAAATTTTATTGACAAAAACTAGAGGCACCTGGATTTGGTCCATAGCACATCAACTGCTCTGGGTGACCTTTGAAAATGTCTTGAGGGAAAAAATCCTACTGGTCCCTCTGAGCATAAGAAGACAGGAAATAACTGGCTGAAGGTCCCTGTGTCATTATCTGTGTATTATCCCACACTATACAACCTGTGACCTGGGTCTCAGCCACAGGGTCTTCAGCTCAATTTACAATTTACTCTTGTCTTATAGCTTCATTCATTTTACATCCATTGTGGCTACTTTACCATAAGGACAAAAATTAAATAAAAAATAAAGGTCCTAAAACAGAGTCTAGGACATCCCAGTCAGGGCTTGGTAAGCAGGCAAGAACCAAATGGAAACAAGCCAGAATTTCTTTGGCTTAAGTTCACCCATGGGAACTAGTCCAGGATCTTTCTAGAACACAGCATGTTCCTGCAGGTTTACCAGGTTTGGGCTCTTTCGCAGTCTCCATAAACTCGGGGACCACATGACATGACATGCTGTGCATGGAGGAGACCTTCCACCCAGGAGCAAAGGACCCTGAGAAGCACACAAGGCCAGAGCATGATCCGTCTTCTCAGGAACTGATTTTGCTTCTGGCCCCTACCCTGCTGGCCCTGCTTCCTTTGGTGATTGTCACGGATGCAACAGAGCGAGATGAGGATATCCAGAGCAGCCAGCTCTCTGATGGGGCCTGTCCTCCTGGTGGCCTGTCTGCTAGGTGACCTTGAAGATGGCCAGTGTTGTGAGAAACAGCCCTTCTGTGCCCAGGGAGATCCAACCCCACTAGCTCACAAGGCGAAGACATGGCCAGCCCCATTTCTGCTCTCCTAGGGCCCAGTTCACCAACTTGGATCACACTGGGAGCTCCAGGGAGTTCCTCAACTTCCACGGGGATTGGGGTGAGCCCACAGCACCACCAATTTCTCACACCCTCTAATCCAGCTTCTGATGAGAACAGCCTCTGCTCCTGTGCAGTCTGGGAGGCAGGAGATGGTAACAGCAGGTGGACAAAACACCCGAACAGGGAGATTCATGGCGTCTACTTTCCCCAGGCCGACCTGGCCCCTCCAACGCCTACTCCTACGCTCTCTGCACATATCCACAACACAGCCCTCTAACAGACTCCAGGGTGCTTCCATGTCCTCAATCCCTGGATATCTCTCCCATCACCTCAGAAGCTTCCTCTAGCTCTTCCCCAGCTCCAGACCCCAGACTGGCATCCCTACTAGAAGGCTCTTCCTCATACCCTCACCAGAAACCACTTCTTGCTTCTTGTTATTTGAACTTCTCGCCCATTTGAACTGTTGATCACCTCAGCACCCCACCCCAGACCTCAGCTCTGCCTATGAGCCTCACATGCACACACACACACACACACACACACACACACACGCACACACACACACCTTTCTGGAAGCACACCATCTCACAGACTTGCTATTGTCCATTTCTCCCCCACTGCAGTGACCCGGTTTGAAGCAGGCACCCGACACACGCTTTGAAAGGAATCACTGGATAAATTCATGAATTGAAGGAGTCAGGAGAAAGACTGAGCAGTCTCTGTGGTTGGAAAACAAGATGGGTCTCTTACCCAGAAAGGACTTCCTGGGAAGGTAAACCCAGTGGAGAATCGGCGGGCGCTAAGCAAGCTTTAGCAAAGACAAGCAAAGGTAACAACATGCTACAGTGGGGTCATGTCACATGTGTGAGCCCATAAACTGGGTGACTGCCATTCAGGGACCTGGCCCCTGCGCTGCTGTGACATGGCTGGCGAGAACTTCTGAGCTGTTGGATTCTTGGCTGGGAGGCTGGGTGATTACTGAACTCTCTGCCATGGCCCACATTGACTTACTGACCCACGAGGATGGAAGTATTGGTTTATACTATAATCCAGATCAACCCCCGAAACCTGAAAAGCCAATCATAAGAGATGGCAAGCATGGGAGTCTATCTGTAGGCCAATCCACAGGCATGGAAATGGGGAGTGGCCGCCAGGGTCTGGAGGCAGGGGTAACAGGCTGTGTGACACAGGAAATGGCTGGATGTCACAAGCTGTCCGGGTCACTGGGTCATGAATTTGACCTCAACTGCCCTAAAGTAAAGAGGTGACTACGGACTGTACCTCTGATGCTGGGTGACTTTGGGCTAAGTCCTGTGTGTACCTCACTGGGTGTCATCTTCAAACCAGCACCTGGGTGTGCAAATCTCCTGGGGCAAGAACTGCACTCCTGTCAACTCCACGAGGCCTTTGCACCCCTGAGCTGCAGAGGGAAGTCAAATCCATACCTGACTCACAAATGGGGCTTGTGCACCAGGTAGGAACTGCAACCAGGGGTGGGCGGGGCCACATGCCCTCCACCGAAGAAGTAGAAAACAGCACAGAGTTCCTGGGCCCAGAGGGAGAAGCCAGCACAGATGGCTGGAGACCTCAGGGTCCTAGTGTGAGAACGGCCCTCAGAGTCAGGGCAGGATTAGTGTCTGCTGGGAGCCACCAGGATGTGGGGAGGGGAGGGAGTTCCTTACTTCCTGTTAAGTGACAAAACTGATTTGGGCTTGGCCATGGTACCGCTGTGTGACAAGACAACTTCACTAAACGCCGCTGAATCGTAGCTTTACGATTTATTTATTTAAGACTGTGTCCAAAGGCCAGGGCAGTGACTCAGGGTGGAATGCACTTGCTTGACAAGCGTGAGGACATGAGTTTGAATCTCTGGCACCCATATAAAAAGGCTGACCAAGGCTATGAAAGCCTAGATCCCCAGCACTGGGGGGGGGGGTCCCAGAAAGGTGGATGCTGACTGTGGGTATGAAAGCCTAGAACCCCAGAATGGGGGGTCCCAGAAAGGTGGATACTGACTGTAGATATGAAAGCCTAGATCCCCAGCATTGGTGGGGGGGGGTCCCAGAAAGGTAGATACTGACTGTGGCTACGCCAGCCTAGAACCCCAGAATGCGGGGTCCCAGAAAGGTGGATGCTGACCGTGGCTATGCAAGCCTAGAACCCCAGAATGGGGGGTTCCAAGAAAGGTGGATGTTGACCATGGTTAACAAGCCTAGATCCCCAGCATTGGGGGGTCCCAGAAAGGTAGATACTGACCGTGGCTATGCAAGCCTAGAACCCCAGCATTGGGGGGGGGTCCCAGACATGTGCATCTAGAGAGCTCACAGGCAACTAAACCATCGCGGCCGAAAGAGGGAGCTAATAGTTCACAGAGGGAGAGACCCTGGCTCAAGCAACAAGCTGGAGAGTTGTAGAGGAAGACAGCTGGTGTCTTCTCACTCTGACCTTTACATATGTGCACATAGACTGGCACACCCAAACCCAAGTGCATGTAACACGCTTCATGCACATATGCACAAAGAATCTGATCAAAAGGCAACCCTGAAACAAAGAGCCAGAATCCGGTTAAAAAACAAACAAACAAACAACATTTTCAACATGTTGGACTGACCCACTCTGGTTTCCCCAGCATGGAAAGAGCGGGGTTGGAGGAGGTCAAGAATGTGCATTTCCATCGGGACTGTATAGCACAGAGACAAAACCCCCAGAAAGGCTCGAGATGCAGCAGCCTCCACAAGGACTGGCTGAATCCCTCTTCAGGTCCCTCCAGAGAAGGAGACTGCACAGCTCCCTGAAGCCATCCAAAGCTGGGGTACCCAGACCAGAGTCCAAGAAGGCACACACCGGTCAGTTGCTCCGTGCACACATCAGAGACCCGCTCAGCTGCCTCCCTCCAACTCCTCACTCGCCAGCTGCCTGAACAACACAAAGGGGCTTTGATTGCAGTTTGTAGCCCAGCAGGCAAGTTTGCATGTGTGGCTTAAATGTTTCAGCTAAACTGAGGCCCTGGGGGACCACTCGGGTCTCTGCCTTAGAAACCACTTCTTCCCTTATCCATTAGGCAAATGTAATCAAGGCCAAGAACACTAGGCCTTGCTGCAGGTTGAAACCAGCCTGGATAAGAACAGAGGAGAGGACCCTGCTCCTGAACCCACCCATTCCTCAGTAGGGTGCAGACACAAAGATGTCCTAGGTCAGCTGTGAATGAGGGTGAGGCAGAGATGGCAAGAGTTTCACACACACCTGGGACTGGGAATTGGGGTTCAGATGCAGCTGGCAGTTCCCTCAAATGATAAACAGTTACCATCTTATAGTCCAGCTTCTGAAAATACAAGCCACATGAAACTGGAATGTGACTGTCAGCTGGTGAGATGACAGCCTGGAAGATCAGCAGTCATACCTACAATATCTATAGGGAGATAGATCTATAAATCTATAGATAGACAGACCAGGACAGAGAGAGCAGCAGCATGGATGAACCTTGAAAACAGGATGCCAAGCAAAACACATGAATCATAAAAGACCACACACTGAGCTAAGGAGATGGCTCAGGGGATCAAAGCACTTGCTGCACAAGCGTGGGGACCTGAGTTTGAGTCTCCAGCACCCAAGGAAAACGCTGGGTGTGGCTGTGCGTGGCTTATAACCCTAGTGCTAAGGAAGGGAGAGGCAGGAAGATATCTGGGAATTACTGGCTGTCGGCCCAGCTCAAGGATGAGTGGGACCCTGTCTCCAGGACTAAGGCAGAGAATGTGAGCGTGAGACTCCTGACATCCTCCTCTGGCCTCTACATGGGCTCCCGTACCAGCAGATTCAACATATGCAGGCTGAACCAGATGACAGCCATGTTGTATCTCTCTCTTCCAGAGGGAACACCCCCTGACCTGACTGTATGTGGAAACCCAGGATCTTGGCACCGCCCTCCATTCCCTGAGGTCCCTACTCTCCCCATCCCCAAATACAGGTTGCATGTCAAATTGAGCATAAACATTTGCCAGTGTCTCCTTGTCTCCATGAGCCAATGTCTTGGTTCCTCCAACAGCTGCCTCCACTTGTCTGTCCACTGCCACCTGCGGCACCAATTGTGGCAAGAACCACCAATGCTCCAGCAATATGAGCACCCAGTTCTGCTCCCCAACCACCCAGACCACCCAGAGAGAGATGGGCAAAAGTTCAGACAAAGCTCAGTCCTGTTCAGGCGAAGCCCTCTGAAGGCTCCAGGCACAGAAGGCTCCAGAAGGTGAACACAAATTCCCCTGGTAGTCACACTTGACACTCACTTGACTTGAGTGCCGCCCTCCAGCCACATTGAGGACCGAACTGACACATCCCATCTGTGCCCCATCATGGCCACCTTATGGCCTCCACAGTCACTCTTACCAGCAACACCCCAACACTACTGAAGACTCTTCACCTCTGAGTGGCCACTGAACAAAGGCATCATCCCCCAAGCCCTGTGCTGTGGTGGGTTTCCTTCACGGCCCAAGGAGTCGCCTTGCTGGGCTTTCTTCAGCCATCTGTTCCCTTCTAGACTGGAACAGCATTTTCTTGAGAGCAAGGACTTAGTTTGCTTCTCATGACTTCGTGCCCTAGTAAAGTGACTTGTGGCCTCTCCCCTGTTAAAGTCCCTCTGCTAAGAGGATGGGAAACCCATAGGCCTGGCATCCTTCTCTACTGACACTTGTCATCCCTTGCTGTGACAAAATAGTTCCTCTTGCTTCCATGGCTTCTCTTTGGTATCTAGAACAGATACTAGGTACTTTTCCATTTGAGAATACCTCCCCCCTCCCCCCTGGTCAAGAAACTACCATCTTGGGGAGTTCAGGGCAGCCCTCCAGCAAAACCAGCATGGGGCATGTTGAAGGCTCACACTCTAAACAGAGGGGTGGGCCAGGTCACGTGAGTTCCCTACCACCTGTTATATGCAGCTCTATCTTAACTACACATGGCATCTGGGAAGGGCTAGAGCACACAGGTCATGGAGGACTAGGAAGGGGAGCATCCATCTAAGCAGTTGCAGGGAAGGGCTCACCCCTGTTGGCTAAAGAGTTTTCAGGTGCAGCCTGTTAGGGGCAGGGAGGAGCACCCTATAAGGAACCCCTCATCTGGGTTCAATAAGGAAGCCAGTAGACTCTGGTTCAGAGTGAACTTGGGAAGATCTGTTGTGGTTTGTTGTTTGGAAGTTTATTGCTGGGACCTCAGGACAGCCAGTTGACATTGTTTCCCTATCCTCCTGGGAAGGAATTTTAGCAACACCACATCAACTTCAGCATCAGCTTTGCTTTCTTCCCTCTCTGTCTCTGCTTCTTTCTTTCTCTCTTACAGTAGCAAACACTGGGCCCTTAGCAGTGAAATAAGATAGAGCTCTCTCTCATCAACACTGGCCACACTTGGGATGAAAGCATAAAAGGAAACCCCAGGGCCCACACCTTAGCAAGTTGGTTTATTCTTCTAAACCCTTTAAAGGCCTCCACAGACCAGGCTCAGCGGAAAGAGTGGGTTCATTCCAGCCATTTCTTGGGAGGAGGTGAGCTGAGGCCATGACTGCTCCCTGTGAGCTAAAACCCACCATCCTTTCCAAACCCTGCAAAACTCGAAATTGTCATAAGGAAAAAAGCAAATGATAGGAGATCCCATAATAATAAACAAATAAGGAAGTGACCCTCCGGCCTGCCGTCCGTCACACTGACAGCCCCTGGGGGACAGCTTATTACTAATTTATTCATCTGGTATTGGTGAGGACTAAAAACTAATTTATTAAAACAAAACAAAACCCCAGGCCACTGTGCACTTAGGCACATTAAACTTTAATAAGACCTCATGGGTCCTTGTCTAGAAGAGGAAGGACTCTTGAGAGAAGCTGGTACTGCCTGGGGAAGCAGCAATGCCATCTGGTGACAGTGTGAGGCCATGTGACTTCGACCAGCTGGCATGATCTAGCAGGAGGGAATCAACTCCACAAAGATGTATGCTGACATCCATGTGTGCAGGTGTAAACTCACAGCCTCACTAGCGTCATGCACGCACACACAATAACAAGAAACTTTTAAAAGCACACACCTTATATCAGTGCTCTTTGTTACCCAAGTAACCTTCTTCTCTACAGATCTCTAGAGAAAGGTGAGTTCATGTGTCATCAATCATGGTGGCACAGGAAAGCACAGACTAGGCTGGGTCCTCTGGGTGTGACTTCCAGTTGCACCATGTAATAATACCAAGGAGCCATGGACAGTCACGTGTCTTCCCTGAGCATGAGTGTCCTGCTCTAGACCATCATAGGTCATCTATTGATAATCTCCCTTCCAGAGTGGTCATGGAAAGGGGAGGCGATGAGGAACCAGGCCATGGGTATGGTCTAGTGAATTCTTCCCAGGTCACAGTCCTGTGGGCTGCGGGGCTCCTGTGTAGCACTGCGGGGTTCCACAGCAGGCCCCACCAATATCAAGGTCCTATGGGGGCTTCCGCATCCTCATTTGGCTCTGTAAGGCACTGGGAAGAAGGGACAGAACCATTCCATACTATTCCTCACAGCGGCTTAGCGTCTACTGTCACCTCAGTCAAGATGAAAAATGAAATAAGTTTTCTTCATTATTAACATCGTCAATCTGCGCCCCCTCCAATAGAGGATTCACTGAGCAAACACTCTGGGTTCTTTCAATTTTTCATGAAAACAAGAAATAATTGTCTTGATAGACTGAGATGGAAACAAAAGGCAGGAATAACATCCGGAAATCGTCTCAAGGTGACTATTTAATCGCTGTCATCTGAGTATAACACATGTCACACTTCTTCCATGCATTTGTTCTTCTGCCAGCGCTGAGGAAACACCTGCACGTGGCACTCACCACCTGACACCGTACATTGTACTCACCACCTGACACCTGCACGTGGCACTGACCACCTGACACCTGCACATGGCTCTGACCACCTGAGACCTGCACATGGCGCTCACCACCTGACACCGTACATGGTACTCACCACCTGACACCTGCATGTGGCACTGACCACCTGACACCTGCACATGGCTCTGACCACCTGAGACCTGCACATGGCACTCACCACCTGAGACCTGCACATGGCTCTGACCACCTGACACCGTACATGGCACTGACCACCTGAGACCTGCATGTGGTGCTCACCACCTGACACCGTACATGGTACTCACCACCTGACACCTGCACGTGGCACTGACCACCTGACATCACACATGACACTGACCACCTGACACCTGCGCATGGCTCTGACCACCTGAGACCTGCACATGGCGCTCACCACCTGACACCGTACATGGTACTCACCACCTGACACCTGCACGTGGCACTGACCACCTGAGACCTGCACATGGCACTCACCACCTGACACTTTGCACATGGAGCTCACCACCTGACACCTGCACATGGCACTGACCACCTGAGACCTGCATGTGGTGCTCACTGGGGCAAACTGGCCGCACCATTAATCTGAATGCAGGCTTTGGTCTATCAACAGCCTTTTGGCCAAGGCCAGCTGTGTGCTTGGCCATGCACTGGGCATGAGACTTCCTTGGTTACCAGAACATATGCAGACCTTGTTCTTAGACCCAAAGGTTGATGAGCCTGGTCCCATTTGGTGGAACATTACTGAGAAAACAGAAACATTATCAAATTATAGGAGAAGCTATATACCACATTCATAGACGGCGAGGCTGGGCATTTCCAGGATGGTATTTACAATCGCATGAATGAACGTGGCTATGTGCAGGTGACTATTAGTAGTGAGGACAGTCCTCTGTCCTGGACTGAAGAAACACCCTGGGCAGGAATGGCCACAGTTGGCCCCTGGGAGGACATAAGGCAAGATCTGCAGATGATGGGAGGACCAGAGAGGAGGAGCCCTCATTCCAAAGGCTGTAGGGAGGAGTCCCAGAGGGGAGTGACCCTGGAAGAGCAGGAGAGAGGGGTTCCCAGATCTGAAGCCCTGGAGCCCAAGGGGAGAGGCAGGGGAGGGACCCGATCACTCACTTTCCTCCAGAACTGACAACAGGCCTTTCAGGGAGAAACTTGTTGAGGAAAGGCAGCGGCATGTAGTGCCCCATGCCAAGGGTGCTATACACAGGTGTTTCTTGCTGAATAAATATACAAAGGAGTCTTTTCTCCTAAAGAAAAATAAGAGAGCCTTTTGGTTTCTACTTTTATTTTTTTTCTTAGTTTGCAACCTTCTCATGCTGGTGTCTGCTGAACAACCAGCTGGCATCTTGTGAATTTCCATAGTTCTGAAGGGAAAAATAATACAATTGTCACAAAAATCTGGGGAGAATAAAAACCACAGAGGACATGCTTCATGAGGCCAGGATAGCCCTGTGAACCTGCTTCGTGAGACCAGGATAGCCCTATTAACCTGCTTCCTGGGGCCAGGATAGCCCTATTAACCTGCTTCCTGGGGCCAGGATAGCCCTGTGAACCTGCTTCATGAGGCCAGGATAGCCCTGTGAACCTGCTTCATGAGGCCAGGATAGCCCTGTGAACCTGCTTCATGAGGCCAGGATAGCCCTGGGAACCTGCTTCATGAGGCCAGGATAGCCCTGGGAACCTGCTTCATGAGGCCAGGATAGCCCTGTGAACCTGCTTCATGAGGCCAGGATAGCCCTGGGAACCTGCTTCATGAGGCCAGGATAGCCCTGGGAACCTGCTTCATGAGGCCAGGATAGCCCTATGCCAAAGTAGAAAAGTCTTCCTAGAAAGGAAAGCGGCAGATGGCCTCTGGTGACTCCGTTACAGAGACGCTACAGAGAATGTCAGTAAACCAGAGAACGGACAGAAAGTAAGACGGAATCCTGCAAAAAATCAGGCTCATTCCAGAATTCCTTCTGTCAGCATCCAAAACCTTCACATCGACTGCACGAAGAGGAAATATCATGTGGCCATTTTCAGCAAATGCAAACATAATATTTAATGAAAACTGTACCCATTCATGATTTAAAAGTGTTCCCAATCTTAGAGACCTTCCTTAGCCTCATAAAATATGTACACAATGCTGGCTTCAACTATGCTTTACAATGAAATATTGAAACATTCCTCTGAGGTCAGAAACAAGACAAGAATATCTCAGTTTAGAATCACTAGAGGCTTTGCCAGTACAATAAAAAGAAGAAGAATTGCAATGGGAAAAAAAAGAGGAACTACCTTCCCCTTCCAGGAAAATGTTTTTGCAAAATTCAAAGGAATTTCTAAAATTAGGATAATTTACTAAGTTAATAATACAGAAGGTCCAAAAATCAAAGAATTGGGAAATGATATTTAACAAATGAGACAATCTTACTGTCACTAAAAAAAAAATATTCCTAGAATAATTTCGGTGAAACTTGTTCGTTAAACCCTGTGCAGGCAGCATTGCTAAGAGGAAAGAAAAGTAGCCAAAATGGAAGGCAAGGTCAATGCATTCCACCCAAAATTACAACAGGCACGGGTCAATTAATCCAAATTCATATAGAAATGCCTAATACCAAGAATGGCTAGGATGCCCTTTATTTCAGAGACTCTGGCATAACGAATCCATGACTCTGAATGTGTATGTTGCTGCAGGACTAGACCAGAGGACTTTCCTCAAGAATTAGCTCACTGTCTGACAAACTCCCTGAAAGTAAATGAATGTAAGGAAGAATGGCTTTAGCTTGGCTCACAGTTTGCAATCACAGCCCATCATGGGGGGAAGTGACAGTGGCAGGGGTCGGGTGGCTGAGGTAGCCAGTCATGGCATCCACGGTCAAGAAACAGAGATGAATGCTTCTTCTGGGTGCACCATGGAATGGTGCTGCCCACAGAGGGAGTCAGTCTAATCGAGACCACACACACACACACACACACACACACACACACGGGCTTGCCTAGAGACCCTCTTCCTTTCAAGTGATTAGATAGTATCAAATGGACATCGAGATTGGCCATCAAAGGAACAGAATGTGGGGTCCATAAACAGACCCTCCCAGATGCCATGACACACCAAATAGGGGAACAAAGCCACACAGTGGAACAGGATGGTCCCGTTTTCAAATGACATGACATCAGTGAGAAAGCCATAGAGAGATGGAGTTTTGATTCTTCCTCACCCACACAAAGTCAATTCTGATCCCCAACTTCAGAGCAAAACTATTAAAATACAGAGAAGAAAATAGAAGGGAAAACCTTCAGGATCAGAGGATGAGAGAAGACTGCTTAGGTCAGGGTTAGTAAACACACTAAGTAAAAAACGTGACTGAATGACCCGGGCTGGGCAGATACTTGAGCAGTTAAGAGTTCGTTCTCCAGGGTGGTTCACAAGAACCAGAAGATATGACATCCTCTTCTGACCTCCATGTACACTGAACTCTTATTAGCAAACCCACATACATACACATAATTAACGACAACAAAATAAATCCTAAAAGAACTATTAAGAAATAAAATATTAATTTTCATAGAGTGACTTCACGAAATGAATCTGAAGAGAAGTCACACTGAGGAGGCCAACCAAGCACCCATGTCTAGAACACATGCTTTTCAGCTCCTAGCAGTTAATATTTCGGAATTTTGACATGTTGCGCAGGTGCTTGGGAACAAGGCACACACGCAGCCTGTGAGTGAGGGGAAAGAAGTCCGACATCACTGACTTTAAGGAAATGCCAACTGCCCACAATGAGATTGTTTTCAAACCCAGACCACAATGGCTGGAAAAATTTTTTAAAAACGAACAGACACTGACAATACCCAAAGGAAGGAGTGGCAAGTGCAGGGCACACAGAACTGCCGGTCCGCAGGAGGACCAACACCAAGACACCTGATTCAGGACTCTTTAAGAGCATCTATGAGAGCATCCGTCTGGGTTGCAGTCCCACACCAGAGACCATCAGGCTGAGAACAAAGGAGACAAAAGTGCAAATACTAAAGAGGTCCAAGTGGCATTTCTCCTCACGGCCAAACACCTGAAACCACCGGCAGCCACCAGCGGCAGGATGGTCGTGAGGGAACAGCATGAGGGTGGACGGAGCTCAGGAAAACAGCCTGTAAGGATGAACCACAAAGACGCCAGGTGTGAAATATCACACACTGCCCTATTCCGGCCAGGCAAAGACAAGCCACATTCATCTTTGCAGGTGCAAGTCCAGGTGGAGATCCTCTTAGGGGTGCTGGCAGGGTCGAGGGTGACAAGGACACTTGCAGGCCACTCTGCTTTGTAGGCATCTAAGCGACTCCAAGGGCATGCGCACTGATTGTCTCGGTACATTCAGGAGGTTTTCATTTTCATGTGTGTCAGTGAAAATTTTCTAGTAAAATTTTAGGTTAAAAAACAAAACAGGGGGCTGGAGAGATGGCTCAGTGGTTAAGAGCACTGTCTGCTCTTCCAGAGGTCCTGAGTTCAATTCCCAGCAACCACATGGTGGTTCACAACCATCTGTAATGAGATCTGGCGCCCTCCTCTGGTGTGTGGGCATAGATGGAGGCAGAATGTTGTATACATAATAAATAAATAAATCTTTAAAAAAAAACAAAACAGAACAAACAAACAAACCCTGTCTATTGTATCCCTATCTCCTGCAGGACAATGCCATGTGGAAAGGAAGGGACACACCCAGGGGTTCCCAGGATTGACATTCGACATCTCTTTGTGCTCTCCCTGCTTTTCGACATGTGAACTGATGCGCAGGGTGGCTCCTGGTCAAGGCACGCTCAGAAGAGCCCAGAAGGTGAACCTTTCCTCCTTCACACCCATTGCAATTCAGAACCAGAAGTCAGTCGAGGGCTTCGGGGATAGCCCATGATGTTTGGGGGTCTTTTGGGCCTCACAGGTCAACAACTCTAAAAGAAGCAACTCTTTCCAGGCCTGGGTGGGGCTTTTTCTTTCCTCATCTGGTGTCTAGCCAGGGCTTTATTGCATCATTATAGGATAATTCTATTTTAACTCTATTTACATATTGTGTGGATGTATTTTAGGAAGCTTCTGTGTTAGTTGGTTTCAAAGGACATTTTTTGAAAAGTCTTTAGTGTTACTTTTCCTTCCCTCAATTTAACCCTTCCTGTTCCTTTATTCCCTTTTAGCCCTTTATCCAAGTCCATTCAATCTCCCTCCGCATGAACCCTTAGAAGATTCATAGAACATCCACAGAAAAGAGAAAACAAGGGCTGTTTGCGGCTGGGCTATGTCACTGGGAATGTCTGTCACATGACATTCTCAAAGAAGAGAGAGAGAGAGAGAGAGAGAGCACAAACATTTCACACACACACACACACACACACACACACACACACCCTAGAAGGACGGGGTTTGAAAGTGAAAGTTTCTGCCACGAAGAAGCAGTAAGTGTGATGTGCTAGATGCCTTAACTAGGTATGTAGGCATCTCACTTAGGGTTTCCATGACTGTGATGAACACCATGACCAAAAGCAACTCGGGAAGAAGCGGGTTTACTCCAGCTCTCGGCTCTCAGGTTACACTCCTGGCTGAGGACAGCCTGGGCGGAACTGAAGCAGCAGAGGCCATGGAGTAAGGCTCCATAGTAACTTGCCCTCCATGGCTTGCTCAGCTGGCTCTCTTGACCACCCCAAGCCACCAGCCCAGGGATGGCACCACCCACAGTGGGTTGTTTCCTCCTCCATCCATCATTAATCAAGAAAATACTCCCAACAGACTTCCATACGGGCCAACAATAGAAGCATTGTCTCAACTGAGCTTCCTCTTCCCAGATAGCTCTAGCTTGTGTCAAGTTAACAGGGGAAAAAAACAAAACCTAGAAGAACATTACACAATATTCAGGCATCAAAACATCCCACAGGGGTGGGGGTGAAGCTCAGCGGGTGGAGCGCCTGCCCAGCATGCATGAAGCCCTGGGCTCAATCCCCAGCCTATAATCCCAGCACTTGGAAGGTGGAGACAGGTGGGTTAAAGTTCAAGGCCATCCTGGTCTACACATCAAGGTCAAGACCAACCTGGGATGCCTAAGACTCAGTCTCAAGCACACAAAACTCACATGACACGCTTAAAAATAGAGTTAACTTTTATGTTTGATGTATCAGCTAGTTTTGATTATGCTTTTGATAAACCTATTTTCAAGAACAAATATGAATTGCCTGCTAAAGAAAGTCTATATGATATACTTGGTGTTTGGGAATCCCAAACAACACTGTGAGCTAAATTAACTTGGGTTGAAGAGACTCAAAACCCTACTAAATACAACATGTGTTCGCTTCCAGAATTTAATCAAATCATACACCTGACTGTCAATAGTCTAAAACTACAAGTCAACCAGAAAATGACACAAAAGAAATGGGACCTTCAGCATAAAAAAAAATCTGTATTTAGTTGATTCTCTGAATATCTAAATACAGGGCCAAGAGGCACAAGTTCTTCTTGTCCTCAAGGTACTCACTGATGGGGCAAAGGCACAAGAGTCAGTCGAACCCCCTGAGGGTGAGAGCAGGGGTCCTCTCAGAGGGGGCGGGGAGGGAGAGAACTCGGAGAGACACAGCCCTCAGACCAGGAAGTGCCACAGCTACAGGGCTGACCTGAGCTGGAAGGCTGAGGTCAGGAGAGGAGGCCACATGAACCAATGGGAACCAGGAGCTCCTCAGCAGCACAGCAACATCATAATTATGTATTCCTGGCAATCACAGCAGAGACCTTCTCACTGGCGCTGGAGTCAATTCCAGGGCAGGCTGAGAAAATTTGGGAAAAAAACAAAATTGACTCTGGGTCAAGGTGAGCACTGAAAGCTTTAAGGGCCAGAGAAACAATCAAGAACAAAAGACTGCGCAGCCCCTGCAGCTCTCCTCCTGCCACGGTTCCACCAAGGTCGGAGGGCAGCTGTCTGACCTGCATCCCGAATTCTGGCTGGCTTGATCTAAGTCTCAGCATATCCACAGCTGCTGTGTGCTCACGTGCTAGACGTCACGCATGTCTAATACAATCACACGAAATGGCACACGTGTATGAAATCTCAAGAATAAAGAGAGATGACAATACAAAGAAAGATTACAACCTTAAGAAACAAACGACAAACTAAAAGAACCAACGGTCCAAATCGCAGATGATGATCAAACCCACATAAAACAAAATCAAGTGTTACACTCTGGAAAATACCCAGAAACCCACAAAGGGACGGGGTAAAGTCCTTAGTCAACAAAGAGATGCTCAGAGCCAACAAGAAACACGGAGGCTCCCTCCATTTGAAAGATGCACACTAAGTTTTCGAAAGGAAAAGAAAAGAAGAGGCAGTAAGAAACCAGGGAGAGAAGCTGGCTACACGGACCCAAAGAAGCACATTGGAGGACGACTTTCAGCTTTGACAAACTAATGATTTGTTTATTTTTTTAAAATTAACTCATCACATTTAAGGGATTTGGAAAGATGAGCGCACAGTACATATGGGAACATTGACTGACACCAGCTCTCCAGAAAGAGCTGACAAAGCCTGTCCACGACTCTGGAGGATTAATCAGAAACATGGATGAATTCTTCTTTGAAGGTTTCTCCACAGGTGCGTATGTGGGCGCACGCACATACAGACATGCGTGTGTGTTCACGTGCATATGGAGAGAGGGAGAAACCGCAGGTGTCATTCATCAGGAGCCGTCTGCCTGTGTTTTGAGATCTCTCATTGCCCTGGAACTCATCAAGTATTAAGGAAGCTGGGCTGTCTGGCCTGGAGGTCTGCTTCTACCTTCCCATCACCTAGGTGACCACATCCACCCCCATCCCTTTCTAATGGAGGGTCTAGAATTGAACTCAAGTCTTCAGGGTTGCAAGGCAAACATTCTACCAACTGACCCATCTCCTCTGTTCCTAAACAAAGTTTTTACAAAGACAATGTAAACGGTCCAGAATCAAAGAGACTGGGACAGATGGGACAAGATTTTAAGCATCCACCCAAAATCGGGTAGCTGAAAAATGTCACAATAGGAAAGAACCCTCAAAGCACAGTGTTTGGTTTAAAACCGGGCTATGAGAGGTCTATGCTCTCAGCAGAACGAAGGGCTTGTGTGCTAGTGCATGGGGGATGAGTGAGAGGTTTGAAAATGCGCGCAGTGACAACTCCCGGAGTCACAGTCCGGGGACTTCCACTTTGTTTACGAATATTGAATGATGAGTATCTGCCACCAAGACTCAGAAAAAAAAAAAAGTTCCATTCCCCATCATCACCACCACCACGGTGGGACTGACGGGTGGGAGACAAAGGACGTCTGTAGTGCAGACAGAGAGGCTGAGTTAGGGGGTAAAGAAACCATGGGAAGGGAAATGAAGAAGAAATGTGGTGTGTGGTGTGGACAGCAACTCAGAAGGGCAACGGTTCTGCCTGAAGGTTCATCAGGATAAGAAAGATGGAGGTGGGTCATGGTAAGCCAGTGACGGAGCGGAATCTTAGGCTGGCAGCAGAGAAGACCCCTCATGCAGGGATCATCCATAGAGAATCAGAAGGTGTGCATCTACCTAAAGGCTGTGGCCAGTGCCCCCCAAGGCTGTGGCCAGTGTTCCCCAAGGCTGTGGCCAGGGCCCCCCAAGGCTGTGGCCAGTGTCCCCCAAGGCTGTGGCCAGTGCCCCCCAAGGCTGTGGCCAGTGCCCCCCAAGGCTGTGGCCAGTGTCCCCCAAGGCTGTGGCCAGTGTCCCCCAAGGCTGTGGCCAGTGCCCCCCAAGGCTGTGGTGTGCATTATTACCGGTTCAGCAGACTTCAAACCTAGCTTGACTGCATTGCTGTCTCCCAAAGAACAAACCAAGACCCTGGACTTCAGGTCCAGTAGGAACACAAGGAGGACCATCGACACCTCATGCCTCACAGCTCCATCTGGGGGCGTCCGCTTAGACGCTAGAATGGAAGAATAGGGTAGAGGATAAACAAGGATATGTCTGTTTTGTCTGTTCTTATTTGCAAGACCCAGGTAAATGGGCCTCTCTTGGTTTGTTTAAAAAGAAAAAAATTCAAGAACTCTAGGCATGAACCTGCAAGGATTTCAAAACATATCTTCAAAAAACAATTTGTAAAAGCGGAGATAAAATCTTCAAGACAGGAACTTATAGGCACAAACGCAAACATTACCACAGACAACACCCGACTTAAGATAGGATTTGTCTCCTGGCAGACAAGAAATGGGGCCAGCTGGGCCTTCAAAGGGAAAGAAGATGCAGGACAGGACAAAGGCCTGAGACAGGCTCTAGGATGCCAAGAATGTCCTGAGCCACACTTCTGAGGGGCTATGGCGTCACACAATCCGGAAAGTACTCAGACCCAACTTGGCAGAACCGGAGAGTTAGGGTTACCCTCATAACAACAGTTTCAGGACCAGTGACATGGCTCAGTGGGTAAAGGTGCCAACTACCAAGTTTGACAACCTGAGTTCAATTCCCAGGACCTACATGGTGAAGCGCGGCAGGGCAGACTCTCGCGAGCAGTCCTCTGACCACCACGGGAATGCTGTGGCACGTGAGCCACCTTCTTCTACCACACAAAATAAACAAATACATGTTGGAAGAAAAAAAGAGAAGAAATCAATGTCTCAGACAGGCAGCCATCCCCAGTTCAGCCCAAAGCTGCATGTAGCGAAGACATAGGAGCCTCCAGGCATGGAAACCCTAAAAGTCCAGCTCTGGCATGCACACAACAGTCAACTCAGAAGCCAAGCCATCCTTGCCACGGAGAAGACAGGCTGCTGCTCTCTTTACTTCCTACCTGGCTGGTATAGACAGGACAATGCCCATGCAGATGTCAGAGCCCGGAGATGAAGGAGACTGCAGAAACACACAGGTGTGCACTGCTGTCAGAGCATCCCTGAGCAAAGCAAAACAAAACTCCTGGGCTCTGTGCCCTGTGCCTGGAGCTCAATTGGTAATGTACTTGCTTTGCAAGTGTGAGGACTTGAGTTCAATCCCAAGAAACCACATTGAAAGACAAACAAACATAGAAATGGAAGCGTGCCCTGATGACCCCAGTACCTTGGAGGTGATGACTGGTGGATCCCTGGGGTGGACCGCTCAGCCAGCATCACCTACTTGGTAAGTCTCAAGAGAAGAGGAGGGGTGCTTGTCTAGAAAGAGTAGACATGACCTATGTGATGATACCTGAGGTTTTGCTCTAGTCTCTACACATATGTGAACATGTGTGCTGCATGTGTGTGGAGTGGATGCTGCATGTGTGGTGCATATTCTGTGCATGTGTGTGTCTGCATGACTCACACGCTGAGAATGCTGGGCTTCCGCTCTGAGGTCACTCCAGAGCACCCTGGAGGCCCTGCCGTATGAATGACAACCCAGGTATCATTTCCTCATGTTGTTACCTTCACTGAAGCCTCTGGAAATGCCTAGCCACATCCGGTGAGAGCCTCGATGGGCATGGACCCAAGTACCGTGGTTCTTAGGCCTCTGCTTCACTTCCCCACCAAAACTGTGCCTGGACCTCATCTTCATCCTGAGTAATCATGCCAGAGTCATCTCCTTACCTTTGTGAGGTTACGGTAGGCTAAGACCCCTGAGGGTCAAGATCACAAAACAGTAAGTGAGGAAGAATGTTCTAGAACAAGCATATGTGTTCAGCACCATCCAGGGGCCATACCCCAGGCACTTCACCCTCAATACCCAGGCTCTTCCAAAGGCGGTCCCTGTGCTGAGTGTCCAGGGTGCACGAGGGTGCCTAAGGGACCGCATTGCATGCCCCCACTTCAGCTCTCCCAGCCAGGAGCCTGGCCCGTCTCACAGAAGTAGGGTGTTCCCTGAAGCATCAAGATTGCATGTATAGGAGCACATGGAAACTCAAATATTCAAATGTCTGTTGTTTGTCAAATGCAGGGATCTCTCAGGATCCCAGCAGGCCTGCTTTCAGGAAGATGAGTGTCCAGGAGAAGCAGGAGGGGCCCTGGAAGAATCCAGATGGCCTGTGTGGTAGAGATGGGGCCTTGGGTCTTCCAGGGTTCAGGAAGTATCCCCTGGGAGACACTGGGAGGAACAACCTCTGCCTTAGACACATGAAGGAAAGATTAGAAGCAGGATCAGGGAGGCTGGATATAAAGATCTGGATTGGCCAAAGTAGAGCCATTCAAAATGCCAAAGGTGGCCAGTGGGTCACTATGGCCCTATACCTTTTTGCTGTTTGCAGTACAAGGAATGGAATCTAGAAGCAAGCACACACCACACACATGCTCCGTCTCAGACCTAGAGGTGCAACCACAGATCTGATGTGGCATTGCTTTGATCTAAATGCTGTTCAGCTGATTACAGGGAAACACGGCTATAGAACGGAAGTTCACCGTACCGAGCTCTGCCACGAGCTAACCTGCCAACCTGAAATTCCTGTTTGGGAAGCAGGGTAGGCACTGTCTGCTTGTCGGGGCACTGACTCCCAATCAACCCCATATCCAAGGGTCTCCATCCTCAATACTAAAAACCCCTTTGCCTTTCCTTTGTCTCAAAGCCCATGCCTGAAACTGATACCCAAGGCTTCCTCCCACAACAAGGCAGACAAACTTTGAATAGCAGCTGCCCCATCATCTCTTGCTCTGTGTAACCCAGCAGCCAACCTGCACTTGGAGAGCCAAAGGGAAGCGAAGGGGAAACCCTGCTCAGGTCCAGGAGAGCATTTAGAATAAATGTTAAAGAAGAGGCAATAATCTAATCTAGATACTAAGAGCATGTCTAAGGCAACTTTTACAAAGTGGATGAGCTCATGTCAATATTTCTCCCTAACCAGTTAGCAAAGATCACCCAGATAATTTAAAACGGAATTAAAATCCCATTTACAATAAAGAATGCAAAATATTACACAACAGAAATAAAAGGTGCAATAACTGTTGATGCCTCAGGAGGAAAAATGATGAAATTTAAACCTAGAATTACATTGGTGAAAGAAAGCCATTCTCAAATAATAGGCAGACATTCCTGATCTTGACTGGGGCTATTTAATTTGGTAAAGAAGGCAGTTCTTCCAAATGATTTTAAAATATAGATTATGCAATTTTAACACTGTAAGCTATAATAGTCTTCTTGCCTAATCCATAGGAGAGAATGGCTCCTAAATGGAGATATTGAAACCTGTGGCTGTGTGTGTTCAGCAACACAGTCGCGCACAGTTGGGGGCCAGAGGTCAACCTTGGGCTCCATTCCTCGGTGGGTGGCAGGGGTCAAACTCCTCATGCTTGCACTGCAAGTGTTTGACCAACTGAGCCGTCTCCCCAGTCCCCAAACGGTAGTCATTACAACACTTAACAGACAAGCAGAGGAGACCCAGAGAAAACAAATTCAAAGCCTAGGAGGGGTCTGCGAGGCAGGCAGGTTAGAACACTCACACCCTCACTCAGTGGCTGGACACTGAGAACAGCCGGTTGCTTGTCTCACAGGGCCACACGAGTCCAGGTCTCCTGAAATGCATAGAGTATGGGTGTGCAGTTACCAGCTAGTAGCAGGAACAGGTTACCTCTTCTTAGTTGCTGGTCAGTGAGATCATGTAGACCCCCAAGCATGGTAAGCGATGTGCCAATACTCTTGGCTACCCTCCAGAAGCTGAGGGTAAGACCCCATGGCCGAAGACGCCACATACTTGAGTCATAGAATATGGAAATATCAATCTGGAACTGACCCGGAAGTCTTATCTCTACTGGCTAGCTTTAGGGCTGGAAGATACTATGCACAGCGCTGGAGGAGAAAAAGCACTGATGTCACCAAGCCGTGAACTCTGTGAGCTACAATGATGACTGGAGTGACAAGATGTGACACACACTGTGCAATGGTGACATCAGTGGTGCTGGAGTAAGTAACCACGCTCTGATTGGATCCAAACCTGACAAAGAACCTATGGCTAGATAGATTGTTAGACTTAGGAGAGAAACTACTATTATTCCACTAAATCAGCACAGTAATAAAAGGAACCGTAATGACGTATTATTATACTCACAGATAACCACATCTCCAGCCTTCATCAGGGAAGTTTCTCCTTGCAGTAGATGCTGAGAAACACAGAGATTGCCGACTGGTCAATGTGTAGAAAATAAGAAACTGTGGAGTGCTCGTTACTGGACAGGATGGATGTACATATCACACCAACGTCCCCAAGAATCATGGATCTTCGCAAAAGGTTCTAAGAGCCAGAGGTGGTGGATAACATCAAGGAAACGGTGTTGACAAGACGCAACAGACAAGGTGAACAGATGAACACACTGTGATTGGGACATTGCAAGGCCTGTGTAAGCTCAACCCAGACAAAAGCCCAGTATAGAAGGGGGACAGGCTGGCATGAACTCCAGCAACCGAGGAGGAGCTGTTGACATGCCCTAGCTAATGGGGGCAAGAGACAGAATCAGCTTTCTCTAATTAGTGACTTCTGGCAGGGGACCATATGCTGGGACAGACCCCACGTCCAAGACTAATTGGGCAACACAAACTGGACTCAATCAGGTGAAGCAAAGGAGAAAAAAAAAACCCTCCAAGTTTGGTGGGAAGAGAGAGGAGGGTGGTTAGGGGAGGAGTTGGGCAAAGGAAGGAATGTGTTCAAATTACATGGCATGAACTCTCAAATAATGAAAAAGCATTGTTTAAAACGAAGATCATAATGTCAAAGAAGCTGCTGATATTGTATTTATTTTGCATGTGAGCATATGTGTGTGTTAACATGCATGAGTATGTGTACATGTGGAGGGGTATGCACACGTATGGTCATGCGTGAGGAAACCGGAGCTCAGTGGCAGGGGTCTTTTGCAATCTCTTTCCACCTTGTATTTTGAGACAGTGTCTCCTACTAAAATGAGAGCTTAGGCTGGCTGGCAGGTGAACGCGCAGATCCTCCTGTCTCCACCTCTCCAGCACTGTGAGGACAGGGACATGTGCCTCTGCGTGGGTCCTTTTACATGGGTCCTGGGGGACCAGCCTTAGGTATTAATAGTACAAGTACGTTACAGACTGAGCCATCTCTCAACCTCAAAGAGGGCTGATGTGGGGAGCGGCTGGTATGCAATGAAAGAAACATTAAAAATCAAGCATAGAGAACTCCCCAAGTTGTTTTTCAATATGTGGCACACACATGCAAGTTTCACTCATTCGATAACCCGACGCCAGGCCCTTGCCAGGGGCAGACACTGTCTACAGAGCAATGAGCAGAACAGACAGGTCACTGCCTGCATGCAGCTTCCAGTTTGGCGAGACCAGACAGGCATGCATGCACTCCTCGAGAAAGAGACAACTCTTTGTGGAGTGTTAGCGATATTTAGAGAAACTGTGGATAAAAATGATTTTCTTTCTTGCACTTATCTGAAAATATTTCCATCATACACATGGCTTATTTGCATAATTGGAAATGAGACTTTGGTTAAAAATCTCAACACTTCCTACCTAGAACCCAGTTGTCCCCCAGCAGCAGAGGCAAGGACCCTAGCAGCAGGCCTGCACAGTGCTATTCTGGGCTGGCTGTGCTGCATGGGAGCCTGTGTCCCCCGAAATAACTCCCTTTGTTAAAACCAAGAATGGGCGAGGAGAAAGTGAGACAATGACACACAAACTCTATTTGAAAAATCCGCACGACCTTTTAAAAGACCAGCGCTGAAAATAAACGCATGACTCAGGGCCAGGTGATCTCAGGGACTAAATGTCCTCATGAAAATACCTTCAGACCGTCCCTCGCTGCAGTCAGTCACATTAGAGGGAAGGCCACCAGGCCCAGAAAGACTGGAGAGGATGTGGAATGTGTGTCCGTCGATTTTAGGACCTTCCTAAAGCTAATATCCGTGTGGAGCCCGTCTACACCGAGGAGCACAGCACGCAGGATATGTACACACGGAAACGCAGGCTAGAGCATTGGGGCAAGAAGGAGCACTTAAGTGCAAGCTCTTTGCATTTAAATTGCACATTCCTGCAATATGGGAATTGAGAACAACACTGCAGTTCCATAGGAGGAAGCTACTGGGGCCAGCCCCCAGCAGGTGCACGGAACACAGTTTCCGGAGTCAGGGCTCTCACCACTGGGTGTGGTCCGTTCTTCTCTGGATGAACAGTGTGGGCAGTCACCAACCTGAAGATCTTAATGGTAGCCAGACAAATAATCAGAGGCCAGGGTGGAACTTCACCACAGAAGGGCTAGCAAGGGGGACCTGTTACCATCTATGTGTGGTATAGAAGAATAACAGGAACCTGGGATAGGAGGGGAGGCCACGATAGACGTGGAGACCCACAAATGACATGAGAGCAGTGGGCATCAAAGATCTGAACCTCAAAACCACAAGAGGCCGGGACGACTGTCCAAGGGTTGATGAAGAAGCGAACTGTGTCCAGACAATGGAGTATTAGTCAGCCATGAGGAGAGAAGAGCTGCAGAGACACCAAAGGACAGGGAAGGGCCGGGGGGCACAGCACTGGTGGAATGACAACCAGGGAAGTCTACACCAGTGCAAGCCTTGGACTTTGCCAAACTCTGCAAACATCAAAGTGATGGCAAAGTCAACGCAGTGATTATTATTGTCAGAAGCCTGGAGGAGGGGGAGAGCAGAGACAGGTGGAAACCAGAGGTTTCTGGGGGCCAAAAACACCGCTGTGCCCACGACAGGACAAGGCACATTAGTCCAAGTTCATCCAGCAGGCAACATTTACGGGAGCCCTAACGAAGACTGCGGGCTTCAGTCCGCACGTGTCAATGCTGGTCCCTTACTGTCAATGTGGGCACCCTTGTCTCGCACAGCATAAGATGTCAGTGACCAGCAGCAGCTGGAAGGAGAGATGCTGTATAAGGCTTCTCACTTTCTGCACAATTTTTGTATAAACTGAAAACTGCTTTCTATAAAAAGTAAGTTCTTTTTTTTTTTTAACTTGTCTGGCAAACCCTCAGAGTCACCGGAGTCCCCAGGGTTTGGCCAACAGGTGGTTCCCTAGCAGGAGGTCCTAGTCAAAGGACAGGCAGGCAGGCAGGAGTGTGGCATCTCTTTGATAGGAGTCTGTTCTTTCCTGCTAGAAGACTTCGTCTCTCTGAACCTGTTTTCTCATCTGTGAAACAGAAGGGCAAGCACTGATGTTCAGCCTTGCTGGGACACTGTGAGGCAGGAGGGGGTCCTGCCCAGCACCCAGCCTGCTGCCAGCCCACACAGGAGTGGCTAAACACATCATAACTTACTGTACAAAATTTTATTACATCAGTTAGGTGGTGAAGTTCACCCACATCTGCCATGATAATACACGCCATAAAAAGAGTAAAGAAATGTGAGCACCCACGAAAGCACAGAGCCCAGGAAAATAAAATTTGTGCTGTCACCCAGCATAACCCTTCTGATAACAGGCCCACCACTTTCAGCTTCACCCCAACTCCTGACTGGGCATAGGCTTGAATTTCAATCAAAAAGGGCTTCTGTCTTTAAATCTTTCTCTTTTAGAGTGTCTAATATCTGAGAGAGGGGGTTGGGAAAGTGCCCCTGTTAATGTATGATCGCAGATATCTGTGACACCACTGTCCTCAGGGATATATATATATATATATATATATATATATATATATATATATATACACATACACTTACATTCTCACCAATCTTAAAGTGTGCAGATCCCTTTGCTGGCCCAGCAGTTGCAGTCATCAGAATATATCTTGTAAATAAACCATGTATTGAAAGCAAGGATACATGGGAAACACAGGTACAAAGACATTCACTAATGTGTTGAAACATGTTGGGTAATGGCCTCAGCATCCACCAGCAGACACAGAGAAGAACACAGCTCCTCAGCTCCATGGAATATTCCAGGTGGCATGGGGAGAAGAATGAGAGACTGGAGAGGGCAGCGTGGATGAGCATAAACAAATGTTGGGAAGTAGGAAAAGGCAGAGGGGCTGTGGAGACAGAAAGAGTGAGTAACAGTGCTTACTGGGAGAGCGTAAGGGCCTGAGCTTGAAGCCCCAGCACCCTGTAAACATCTAGGCTTGGTCTCACCCATGAGCCTGCAAGCCCAGCACTGTAAGTTCTGTGAGAGATACCTGATACCATCCACTGGCCTCCAAACATGCACGGGCATACACATTCACACACACATGAACATATGTCACACACATAATAAGAAAGGCCCAAGATAGTATGCAGATACACACAGGCACAAAGCATGAATGACTTGGATATATTCCCAAGGAATACAAAAAGGAAAAGTAACAGTGGTTTCAGGGAAGGAGAATTGATCTACCAGAAAATAAGCTTACTGTGCAAACTACGCGCTATCTAACAAAGGTGACGGTAATATAGAACCCATAAAAACAACATGAATATTTTCATGACACTTAGATGTTTGGGCACAGACATGAGCTTCCCGCTGTAATACTTTCTTAACAAACATAAGGAAGGGAGGAAAAGGAATTTATTTGCTGAACCAAATTGATACCCAGCCTTAAGATCTGAGAAGAATCATAACATATAGAAATACTGAAGCCCACGAAACGAGAGACCTTATTTTAACATCACATCATAGCAAGGTCTCAGGATTCTTTTTGAGTCACAAGGACTGAATGACACACAGGTATTGCCATCAAGAATCAAGGATGTGTATTGGTGGAGGACTTGGACGGTGTGATACCCCAGAGTGAGTAGCATCTGATAAAGACAGATATGTTGGGAGAATTCAACACTCACAGGAGGAAGCCACACCTGTGCCTGGCCCAGCCTTTCTGGCTCTAGGACTCTTGGTTGGTGACTCTGTGACTGTGGCCCTCTCTCCCTTCCCACCTCTTGATTAGAGATGCCATGGTCATGGCATCTCTTCATGGCAGCAGACCCTAAGACAGGAGGATAAGCACCCTTTCCACTTATTTCATGGTATGCCTCTCTGAACTCAGTCTCTAAAAGCAATCAGCAAAATAGGCTTGGATCCCACGCCCTGTAGACTCAGAATAGAAGGTTTCCCTGGGCACGTTTGCCTGTGTTCTGTGACAGCCCTGGGAAGGGCTGTGGGGGCTCCTTGCCAAACCTGGATAATTGACTGCGACCCTCCGACCCTCGTACCTTAGTTTTATGACCTGTGAAGTGGGAAGAAAGTTCTACTTTGAACCCTGATGAGAATTCAAGAGGGCAGTCACTTTCTAGCTCATCCTCTGACTCCCCATGGTCCATCCTTCTCAGAAGAAGCCCAGGAGTCTCTCTTAGAGTCAACCAGTCTCAAAGTTCTGAGGAAGTTGACTTCAAGCTCCCTCATCACACAGGGGTACGATCAGTCTCAGACACTCCAATATGCTAGTTAGGCCCTCCACAAAGACCATTGGCTCAGCTTCTCCTCAGGCAACTGCCCCAGAGGCCCAGCAGGACAGAACCATGGTGAGGGCTGCTCCTTAGTATTCCCCAAGTCACCCTGCACCTTCTCAGTGACACCGGCTAGCATACAAATGCCCAGCGCCTGAATGAGCTGATTTTACTACGCCGCCGTGAGAAGCAACTCAAGGAGGCAGATGGCAGGAAGGGGCAGCCGAGGTAGATGCCACACTCACTCAGCCCCCTGAAGGACGCGCCAGAGTTCCCTATACACTGGGTCAAGAGGCCTCCGTGTGTCTCTAGTATCCATGGTGACCTCCTCTCCATGGGCTCTGGAGGGCCTGGTAGACACTGGCTGTGCATGGCTTGGTGCTGAGCAAGGCTGGGATGCGACTCGGAGATGATGGCTCCATTGGCCTGTTTTCATCCTTTATTTACTTGTTAAAATTAGCTTACGTGTGTATATGTGTGCTATATGTGCATGTGTGCACCTCTGGGTGTTGGTCCTTGCCTTCCACCTGGTTTGAGACAGTATCTGTTGTGCTGTGCAGTCCTGTGTAAGCCAGGCTGTTTTGAGTGTAATTCTCCTCCTCTCTCCCAGGAGGATGGACATGCTCGGATGACAGGTGCATGTCCTACTGTGCATGGCTCTTCCCATGAGTTCCGGGGCCATTAGGCCTGCATGGCAAGCGCTTTGCCAGGGCAGCATCTCGGCCCCGGCCCCATCTGTGTCATGTGTCCCCAGCCCCCGTAGGGCTCAGCATGCCCTGCCTTGACCGGCATTTGCTTTCCGTTTGTGGCGGTCACAGAGCACGCTAGCACAGCTACCTACGGACAGACAGCGGACAGACAGCGCAGCAGTGATGGCTCTCCTCCCTGTTAGCTGGAGAAAGGCTACAGCCGATGCAGAGAGAACGAGCTTCCATTGCCCCTCCCCAGACAAAGCAAAGCAAACCTCTATGAGGCAGGTACTATTTATTATTCCGTCTCTGACAGAAACTGGACATCTAAGGGGATGTGAGAAATTCTTCATCCTCCAAATGCTCTAGCAATAAGAATATGTTTACAGAATAATCTTTTAAAATGTTGATATAGCTTTGGTGAGGGGTTCAATTGCAGGAGATTTTGTTTCTCATGCTCTGCCTCAGGTTCTCTTGCAATACTGGAGACTGGAATGAGAGCCTCAAGCATGGGAGGCAACGCTCTTCCACTGAGCCATAACTCCAGCCCCAATTACAGTTTTATCTATAGAAATTGTATCACATGTGCCCGATAGGGAAACATACTGTGATGAACTGAGAGTGGAGAGACGTGTCTCTAGATGGGTTGAGGGACTCAGATGGCCCTCACTGTGGGTGGAGGGACAGGGACGGCCCTCACTGTGGGTGGAGGGACAGGGACGGCCCTCACTGTGGGTGGAGGGACAGGGACGACCCTCACTCTGGGTGGAGGGACATAGATGATGCTTTTGCTCTGGCATACTTCCACTGTGAGTCAAGTCACGAAGAGCGAATGAGTGTGAGCATAGAGCATGTGAGCATAAAGACCTCTCTCCTGGCTAATGTCGCTTTCCTCATCTCTGTGACCAAAAGACCTAAGAGACATGACTGCAGAGAAGGTTTACTTGGCTTACAGTTTCAGAGGTTCGCAGTCCACCGTGGCAGGGAGGGCCAGGCAGTGTGCATGGTAGAAGGAACCTGTCACAAAGCAATTGATGTCATACATGCCCAGGAAGAGGAAGGTGGCCAGTGTCAGGGCCACATCACCACCCGCAGGTTTGCCTCTGGGACTGACTTCCACCAGTCAGGCCCCACCACTTAACAGCCTCATGGTTTTCTAAGACAGTACCACCAGGTGGGGAACAAGCATTGTAGACATGGGCTTACACGGGAAATTTCAGATTCAGACATGATCATTCCAGCCCTGACCGTCAATGCCTCATAGCAATGCACTGAATCCAACTTCGAGAGTTAGCAGAGTCCTAATAGTCCCAACACTGTAATCCCATCTTTTATACGATCCAAGTCCTCAGAAAGCCAAATGCAATTTCCATGCTCTCTCTGTAAGAACCAGGGTAAGCATTCCCACTCAAAACAGAAGGATCAGGGAGATGGCAAGGACTGGGCCAGAGTAAAGTCCAGACCCAGAAAGGAAAACATTGAAGCCTCCTAACTCCATGTCCAGTTTCTAGAGCACGTATGTGTGGTATCATGATGTGAGCATCAATGAGATCAAGCCGCCCTAGCAGAATGTCTGGTCACCTGCATGTCCTGCCACCTGTACCCTCACCTGCATGTCCTGTCACCTGCACCCTCACCTGCATGCCCTGTCACCTGCACCCTCATCTGCATGTCCTGTCACCTGCACCCTCATCTGCATGTCCTATCACCTGCACCCTCATCTGCATGCCCTGTCACCTGCACCCTCATCTGCATGTCCTGTCACCTGCACCCTCATCTGCATGTCCTGTCACCTGCACCCTCACCTGCATGCACTGTCATCTGCACCCTCATCTGCATGCCCTGTCACCTGTACCCTCACCTGCATGTCCTATCACCTGCACCCTCACCTGCATGCCCTGTCACCTGCACCCTCACCTGCATGCCCTGTCACCTGCACCCTCATCTGCATGTCCTATCACCTGCACCCTCACCTGCATGTCCTATCACCTGCACCCTCATCTGCATGCCCTGTCACCTGCACCCTCACCTGCATGCACTGTCATCTGCACCCTCACCTGCATGTCCTGTAACCTGCACCCTCACCTGCATGTCCTATCACCTGCACCCTCACCTGCATGCCCTGTCACCTGCACCCTCATCTGCATGTCCTATCACCTGCACCCTCACCTGCATGCCCTGTCACCTGCACCCTCATCTGCATGTCCTGTCACCTGCACCCTCACCTGCATGCACTGTCATCTGCACCCTCATCTGCATGCCCTGTCACCTGTACCCTCACCTGCATGTCCTATCACCTGCACCCTCACCTGCATGCCCTGTCACCTGCACCCTCACCTGCATGCCCTGTCACCTGCACCCTCATCTGCATGTCCTGTCACCTGCACCCTCACCTGCATGTCCTATCACCTGCACCCTCATCTGCATGCCCTGTCACCTGCACCCTCACCTGCATGCACTGTCATCTGCACCCTCACCTGCATGTCCTGTAACCTGCACCCTCATCTGCATGTCCTATCACCTGCACCCTCACCTGCATGCCCTGTCACCTGCACTCTCATCTGCATGTCCTATCACCTGCACCCTCACCTGCATGTCCTGTCACCTGCACCCTCACCTGCATGCACTGTCATCTGCACCCTCACCTGCATGTCCTGTCACCTGTCCTCATCTGCATGTCCTATCACCTGCACCCTCATCTGCATGTCCTGCAACCTGCACCCTCATCTGCATGTCCTGTCACCTGCACCCTCATCTGCATGTCCTATCACCTGCACCCTCATCTGCATGTCCTGCAACCTGCACCCTCATCTGCATGTCCTATCACCTGCACCCTCATCTGCATGTCCTGTCACCTGCACCCTCACCTGCATGCACTGTCATCTGCACCCTCATCTGCATGCCCTGTCACCTGCACCCTCACCTGCATGTCCTGTCACCTGCACCCTCATCTGCATGTCCCGTCACCTGCACCCTCACCTGCATGCCCTGTCACCTGCACCCTCATCTGCATGTCCTATCACCTGCACCCTCATCTGCATGTCCTGCAACCTGCACCCTCATCTGCATGCCCCGTCACCTGCACCCTCACCTGCATGCCCTGTCACCTGCACCCTCACCTGCATGTCCTGTCACCTGCACCCTCACCTGCATGTCCTGTCACCTGCACCCTCATCTGCATGTCCTGTCACCTGCACCCTCATCTGCATGTCCTATCACCTGCACCCTCACCTGCATGCCCTGTCACCTGCATCCTCATCTGCATGTCCTATCACCTGCACCCTCATCTGCATGTCCTGCAACCTGCAGCTCCATCTGCATGTCCTGCCTTCTGCAGTCCCACCTGCATGCCCTGCACCTGCAGCACAGGTGGCCTTTCTCTTTTGCTGGCTCAACTTACTGAAGTTTTCTCCGCAGATGACACATACCCTGGCATCTCCAGCATGGATCCCCACCAGGTTTCACTGTCCAGGCTTACATACAGCGCAATCCAAGGCTTTCCAGAGGGAATCTGATCCAGCCATACATTGCCTGATCTTTGGGCTCTTGAAAAACAAAACAAAACAAAAAAACCTTAGTGCAAGCCTCCATTCCATAATCCTGTAATTCTGTTATGCCCACAATACCAGCACCACACTGATGATGCCAAGCTTGACTGACAGTTCAAGAAGGAGCAGGGCCCCTTGAAGCATGGCTGCAGTAGCTTCTGGGTGTCTTCAGGGTACGCAGCACTTATGTGGGTCCCTCTGCTTACAGGGAAGACTTCCTGTAGCTCTTCTTTTTGATACGCTGGAACCTTCCAGGGATGGTATCTCTGTCAAGCACATTCCCTGCATCCCCAAGCTTCAACGCGCAAACATTCTTTGTAACCACACTGACCTCTATAACCCCACCATGTTGTCATCGATTTTAAATAAACCCTCTTTCTGCTCAGACTACATGCTTTCCAAATCTTCCTAGCGCTCACTGTATACCTGGCCAAAGGCAGCTAGTCATGACCGTGCCGCAGCCTGAATTCTAGGCTGCCTTGAAATTTTTTCAGCAAATAAACATAGTTCACGACCTTTTAATTCAGCTGCACTCAAGTGTTCAGGATACAAGCATAGTATAGCTGAATTGTTTTCCAAAATGGAACCCGAACGGCCACTAGCCAGATTGGCAACAGCTCCTGCTTCCATCTGGAACTTCATGCTCGCCCTGGCTCACACCAGAAACACCCATTGCATAGACCTTACCTCTTTCCCTCAGCCCGCATCTCTAAAGCAATCCCTCTGTAAGCGGGTTCCCAAGACCCAAGCAACAGCCAGTGCAGTCACAGCAATGACTTCACTCCTTGGGTACCATTTTTCTGTTACTTTTCTCACTTCTGTGAACAAAATACCTCACAGAAACTAGTTAAATGAGGAACATTTTATTTAGGCTTGGTAGCTCGGTCCACTCTTGGGGAAAAAACAGGCAGCAATCTTGGCAGTAGGAGCAATGGAAGAAGCTGTCCACAGGGGAGCGGGACAGGCAACAGAGAGTGGCTGGAACCTGGTGCACGGTATAACCTTCAAATGCCTATCCCGTTCAGCTAGACAGCCACACAGGCTGCCACCAGCCAGGAAACAAATATTCAAAACACTGAAAAGGTGGGGCTGGGTGGGTTTCACAGTAAACACTGTGGAAGCCCAGCTGACAGTTTGTCCTCAGTTACACCTAGCACAGCCAGGGCAGTGAACTCTGACCCCAAACTGTCATCCATTACACTATCCCAGCATCCTCCAAGGATGTATTGCCAGCTGGCTGTGGCTTACTGGTAATGTTCTGGCATTTTACTCCTTCGGTGGTTATATGATGTCTTCCTGACTTGGCCTTCTTTTTCTCTGTATCTCTGGATTTCCTGCCTAGCTATCACTTCTGGGACCTACAGCAGACCTCCCGCATAGTCTGTAGTCTGTTCTATGATGTCGGATGTCCTTCTGTATGCTGAGAGTACGTGTTGCTTTTATTGGTTGATGAATATAGCTGTTCTGGCCTATGGCAGGGTATAATATAGATTAATAAAAATGGGCTAATTTAATTGTGAGAGTTAGTAATATGCCAGAGCCATTGGCCAAACAAGTATACTTAATACTAAGCCCTTGAGTATTTGGGAACTGGAGGGTGGGAGAGAAACCTCTATTCACAGCTCCGTCTTCAGGTTGATGGTGTCTTAACCATCAGTAGCTAGGATAATGACGAAAACCACGTCACCACGAGCACTTGTCTAAGACCTGCTGTGTGCTGCTGAGCTCTGCAGATGGGGAAGATTCAGATTTGGAGATCTGTAAGTTGCAGAGGTCCCCTGGGTGCAGCTGAGAGTCTCTTGCATGTCAGCTGCACAAGGGCAGGCGTAGCCCAGGGGATGCATGCACGGCAGGTTATGCATCCTTGCACCACCTCTTCCAGGCATCTCTGGGATGGCTTTTTTCCCTCATAAGGTGGGACCACCTGCTTCAAAGGCTGCATGGAGAATGGTGGTGGGCAGGGTGTGACGAGATGTCACCTGCTGGTGTCACCAGCAGCACAGCCTTCCGCCTTCCTCCTCTTCTGAGGTCACCGGAACCCACGCAAACTCACACCCCAGCTCCAAGGGCCCTGGTGAGGGACAGCCCAAACCTCCACTGGGCAGAGGGCCACGTTCTATTCATAAACTGACACAGAATTAGAGCAAATACAAACAAGGATGCCTCCAACTGAGCTGTGTGATATTCTGAGTGGCCGCCCAATCCGACCATTTTCATTATAGCCCAGTAGCTCCATCACGGTGGTGCCTGCAAGGCTTTCTGTCTCTCAGACTGGGCCCACATTGCTTCCTCAATACGATAAACAACCAGAGTGTGGTAGAAGTTTCCTGTAGAGCCGGGGGAGTAAACCCTGTAAGAGAATGGGGTTGCAGGGCTAGATCGGTAGCTCAGTGGATTAAGAATTTGCCTCGCAAACATGAGATTCCAAGTACAAAGCTCCAGGTGTGATGGTGTGAGCTTGCAATCCCAGCACTGGGGAGGTAGGGACAGGTGGATCCCCCCAGCTCAATGGCCAGTCAGTCTAGCCTGCTCAGGCCAGTGGGAGACCCCTTCAAAAACATTGGGTGGTACTGGAAGAAGTCACCTGAGAGAGAGAGAGAGAGAGAGAGAGAGAGAGAGAGAGAGAGAGACTCACATACTCACACTTATGTGCACATCATAACCTTTACAAACACAGGAACATGCACACATACACAATGAACTTTTGACTATAGTCTCCTATACTGTGGCCTGTCTCAGAATGGGAACAGAGAGAGAATGCACTTGAAACCCTTAGCTTGGCTCTGCCTTCTGCACAACAGGTCATACAGGGCTGTTGTGACTAGGGGTTACAATGAAGTCACAGGAGGAGGTCACTAGACATGCATGCACAAGATCATGACTCCACAGCCTGCCTACAGATGAAAGGCTAGGAGCTGGAGGCTCTGAGTGAGGGGAAAGATAAAGGTGGAGGGGTTGGGATTCCTCCCTTTATCAGCTCCCCCAAATACAGCATCACTTTGACAAGAAAAGGGGCCAGGCAGAAGCATCCTTCTCTCATTAAAATTCAGTGATTCCCATAGGACCAAAAATCCATCAAGTTTTCTAAGATTTGAAAGAAACATCATAAATAAGGTAAAACTTACATGAATAAGAAGGGGTAGGGAAAGGGGAAGAACTGATTTTCAGTTACAAAAGCATATAAATAGGGTGTGAAGATTATAACACAAACATTCCAATAACAGACAGACCTCAGGGAGTAGCTAAGACATGCTGGCCAGCATCATGTGGGAGTCGAGGTGACAGAATCGGGGTGCTGGTCAGTGGATGGACTCAGAGCACCTGCTGAGAGTCTCTAATGAAAGCCAGTGAGTCAAACACAGTCATAGGCACATGTTATCCCAGCACTTGGGAGACCGAGGCAGGGGCGTGTCGGGTTTGAGGCCAGCCTGTCTTCAGTCACCAGAGGCTGAGGCTAGAACTTCAGGGCACTAGTCCCCAGTTTTATCTGTAGCACCAGAAAAATAAAAATAAGTTCTGAATGCACTTTTTACATTTCATTTTAAAATAAATTCCAGATTGAGCAAAGTTTTAAATATTAAAAAAAGACATTTCAAAATAAAACTAAAAGAAGGCATTTTAAAATCCTCTTCAAGTATAGCGGTCCCTTCTAACACAAAACCCAGACGTCATAAAAGAAAGGCCCAGATAAATTTACCCCCATAGAAACGACAATGTCTGTCTGCCGAGAATGTCTGCGAGCAGCCAATCTGCTAGCATCAACTAAAACAAATGGTTCTCTCATCTCAGACTGAGGTCTGAATCCCTAACACACAAACCCGAAGGAATCGGACAGAATACAACAAAAAGGGGGAAGGGACATTGGCCCGTTGACAACCTGAGGCAGCTTCCGTGGGAGAAGACAGCGGAGCTGTAGGGCGTGTGACTTCACACCCTCCCTGTCTCTGACTATGACAGTCCAACCTCGGCCACTTCCCTCACCTGAGCAAAGGCCCTGCTGGCTGGAATCTAATGCTGAGCTGGCCCTGACTTCCCTTAGACCTTCTAGAATCACCCAGAATCTGCCCAGCCCAGGTCCCAGGACGTCATCCTAGCCCCTCATTGCCATGAGTCTCATCTGAACCTGACTGCTGGGTGTCTCTGAAAGGTCTCGGTGTCATTACAAGACCCAGAACAGCTCGGCATTCACTCTGAATTCAATCAGCCTGATCACCTGATGTTGCTGGGACAAGAGGCGGGGTGTGGTGCATCGGCTGGGAGTGATTCCTTTCCCAGAGAACCTGGGAAGGGAGTCACAGACCATGCAGTGCTTAGTGGGGAGAGAAATGGCTGACGAGGCGAGATGAGGAAAGAAAGACACAGCCTGCCCTGCCCTTGGTCTGCGAGCTTCTCTGTGATAGGCAGACTCTCCACAGTGCCAACCAAGGCTCTGCCTGCATGAGGTGACCACACCCTTGGATGACCCATGCTGAAATCTAGGACTGAGGTCTAAGGAGGCAAGAGCTGGGCTGTGCAAAACTGACTTGCCGTGGGTAGGAGGGGGATATCCAGACCCCGTGGAACCACCGGCAATGGGGAGAGTGCCTGGCAGGACAAGCACAGACCAAGGCCCCTGAGGGGAAGCCGTGCTGAACAGGGAGAGGTGCAGGGCAGCCACTGAAAGGCCAGGACAAGCGGGACACAGCTGGGCACAGGCCTGCTTGTCACGGCAAGGTGGGTGGAGTTACCTGGTTGGTAACTCTACTGGTTAGAGCAAATCTCCAGGTCACTAGGCTAGAGGACCAGGCCATCGGCCAGCTGCAGGAGCTGGGAAGTGTGGTGTGGTGGCGAGTGAGGTCTCGTTATTTGAAGGATGTCATTTGTTGGTTTGTTTCCTTTTACAAATGCTGGTTGGACTACTGAGGAATTTGAAGCCATGTGGGAATACAGGCATGGGACGTTATGAGGACCCAGCCCCAGTGGCACTTCAGATATAAAAGATCACACTCAGGCTAGGGAGACAGCTCCGTGGGAAACTGTAAAATGAAGGCTTTGAAAGCATGAAACCTGAGTTCAATTCCTAGAACCTTCATTAAAAAAAAAAAAGGCCAGGTGTGATGTCAAACTGTCAAATGCTCATCATCCCATTGCTGGGGAGGTGGAGACAAAGGATCCTGGGGCTCACTGGACGTGGACCTAGCGTACCTGGTGATCTCTAGGTCCCACTAAAGAACACTATCTCAAAGACAAGACAGAGGATGCCCGAGGTTGTTGACCTTTGGCTTCTTCATGCACAGACACACGCCTGCATCTGTACGTACATGTATACACACTTGAACACACACATGCACACAAAGGCTGCCCCAGTTACCCATCACAGACTCAGTTAGAGGTTCTAATAGAGGAGGAGGGTTGAGATGCCTCTGCAGCCTTCTGGAGGTCATTCTTCAGCATGGTAGGCAGAGGTGACAAAATAGATAGAAATTCTCTGCAGAATAACTAGGAGGCAAGACTCGACAGGGTTGAGGGTAAGGTGCAAACAGAGGGACAATGGCTCTCAGATCACGGGACGCAGCAGCAGGTCATGCAGTGCCCTGGCATCCTGTAAGAGGGCACCAACAGCTCAGAACCCGAGCCCTGTCCTCCCTCCAAGGTGGCCCTGTAGCCTGCAGGGAGCATGGAACCTGCTTAGGAACACGCATGGCCTGTGTGCCATCTGCCCCCCAGGACTTTGGAAACCGCATGGCAACTCATCGGTACAGTGATGAGGCTGTACATGACAAAGAAATTGGCTCTGCAGAGACGCATTTAAAAATACCCAGGAGATGCTGGGTATATATAGCAAGAATGAAGCCAGGCACCTCGGCCCACACAGGATGCAAATATGAGCTTCGGAGAGTTCTGTGTTGTATCTGAAATAGAGGTCTGAGATCTGAACACCGCCAAAGAATAGAAATTAATGCTGGGAACAAGCGTGACATCACCCAGCCCGAGCTGGGGAACAAAGTTGGTGTCCCACAATGCTCTTTGCCCCTCTGTCCTGACCATGTGCAAAGATCTCATGGTTTGAAGTTTGTCATTATTTATCTGTTCACCATTGATCCATTACCCACCAGGTTAAAAAAAAGGATTGAATTGAAAGGTCGCCTACCATTTTTATGAGGGATGTGATGGATGAAACAAAAGACAGAGCCAGGCAAAGGGAAGACACATGATTGCATGTGTCACGGCATGGGCTGAGTTCTGAGCAAGGCGTGGAGATTTGAATTAAAGTTGGACATTGAGCCTGCCAGCAACTCCTGCGAACAGAGAATTCGTCCCACTTCCTGGATACAATACCTAAGCTGGTCTAGCTCTTCTGTCTTTTTCTGTGATGTCTCATACTGCAAGGGTTGGTGATAAGGAAGCTGACCCTACCAACAGATGAGGTGGATCAGTTTACATGGCCCCAAGTGACCCCAAACTTCTACACCCCCTCCAGTGCCACCTGCTGACCTGAGTTCCAGCAAAAGTTGTCTACAAGTGTCAAGACTCCTCCTGGCACCACCTCTGTGATGTATGAATATATTCAGATGCACTAACTGTATAACATATTTTAAGGAACTTATCTTAGGCACCTAAATGAACACATCTATGGGAAGAGCTTTACATTTGGACTCTGCTAGGAAAATCAGAATCAATTTCCAGAAATGTTAGGCAGCCACAAAATAAACACCATGGACACAAGTCAATACAATTACTATATCCGGGCAAGGCTCTGGGCCCTTTCGTGGCTGCCTGCCTGGGGCCGTTCTCTGCTTAGATGAGGGAAAACAGCCAGTCCTGGGTATCAAAGACAGCTCCAGTCATAAGCAAAACATCCTTCTCTATGTGGACACTCAGTGTGCTAAAGAAACAAGGGACAATGGTCATTTGAGCGGAGCAGGGGTCGGGGGGACTCTGCAATGTGAGTCTCAACTACACTGATGCTTCCACTGTTGACGGTGGCAGTGACGGCGGTAGCAGTAACAATGTTGGCAGAGATGATGATAATGACAGCAACGATGACTGTTGATCAATGCCCACCTGGAAGGTATTGCTAGTAGCAACAAAATAAATATTTGGTTGGTACCAGTGCGCATTCCTGCACCCCTAAGAGGAGTGTGTCGATGGTGTTTCTTTCCACATCCATGAAAGGATCGATGTGTAACAGATTGGAAATCTGAGAATGGGGCCTGTGCCACCGAGGAAGTGAAGTGAGACTCACAGCTCCAAAGGCATCGTTGACACTCTGGGAGGCTGCAGGCCACACTCAGGAAGAGCCATGCTGCCACCAGCCTGCGTGGATTCCGGTAGTGTGAGTCTGCTCCAACCACTTGACACCACTGACAAAGACGGTTCAGACCCCAGAAATCTGGCCGGTGTCCTAGCTCTCCATCTAACTCTCCAGAATTTTCATCAAATGCACTCTATTCCATATGCTGAACTCTATTACAAAGAACCACATCTCCCTTACCATCACTGCCTCAAACAGTGTCACTGTCTCCACCGCCACAGTTAGGGTCACCATCATCGCCATCACCACCACCACCATCATCGCTGTCACCAACATTCCTAATTATCATCACTATCACCACTATCACTTTCGTGCCCATGTTATCACCACTATCATTCTTGCCAACAGTAACACCGATACCATCACCATCATCGTCATCATCAATAACACCATCATTTTACCACCAACACTGTTGTCACTACCATCGTCAGTCAATATCACTGTCATCATTCTCACAATCATGATCATCATGATCACCATGACCACCACTGTCAATACTACCACTACCAGCAGCACTATCAGAGGCAGACTGTCAAGTGTACTATCACCACCATCATTAGGACCATCAACATCATCACCAACACAATGACCACCAGTACCGCTATCATCATCACCATCATCACCACCTTATACCACCACCATCATTTAACACCAATGCCACCATCATTAGGACCATCAACATCATCACCAATGCAATGGCAACCAGTACCGCTATCATCATCACCATCATCACCACCGTTGACAACGTCACGTCAGCTCACAGTCAGATACTGCCAAGTGCTGTTCCACTTCTGCCTGGTTCCAGGACTGTAAATGTAACAGACGCATTTAATCTGTCCTACATCCCTGAAAAATGTGCAATACTTTACTCTACTTGTGAAAGGGAAAACAGTGAGCTACTAAGGGCTAAATATGGTTGTCAGGGTTACTTGGTTAGTACATTTACTAACCAGTCTGAGGACACCCAGGCACCCAAGCCATGACATACCCTGCTCTCTCTCTCTTCATCCTCATTCAGCTCCCAGTAAAAAAGGAGACATGACTTGGGGAACACAAAAAAATTACCTTGACACCCTACAAGAGGTCTTCCATATGGCAGAGAGCACAAGCGACAGGTTGGCCTTGGAAGTTGGCACCTTAAAAATTCATGTCTGGACAGTGAGAGCAGGGTGCTGCAGACCACACCCCACACCTCGAAGCCTCCCTTCTTTAGCCACTTGATTGTCCTGAGGGCCTTCTGCTCTAGGCAACATGCTGTAGGCAGAGACTGTCAGGGTGGCTACCCCTATGTCAAGAATGCTCTGAGCATGAAAAACAACACAGCAGCAAGCAAAGCTATGATGGAGAACACCAGAGTTGAGATGGCTCGTTAGGGTGACAGTGGGGGGCTGCTCTGAGGAGGTGGCATTTGGTGGGAGACACAAAGAACAGTCTGGCCCCACAAAAAGTGCCAAGTGTTCTTAGGGTGGGAACAACAGGCGCAAGGTCCTTGTGGCTAGGAACTGCCGGTCAAGTTCAAGGAGCAGGCAAAGTGGCTGGGGCCGTGAGCCTGCAATGAATGCAATATGAGCAATTACCTGCACCTCATAGCTACATACCAGGAAGGGCTCAGCAGCTTCCAGTGGGTATTTTGTCTCAAAGATGAGAAAATTAAACGGAACATCTAACAGAGGGTCACGGCAGATCCCAGGCTTCCTTGTGCTGCACTCTCCAGAGATCAAATGCTCTGCTCAGAGCCTCCTCAGGGGTCAGGCACAGAGGAGATCTCAGAGCAACTCGGGAAATCTGTGGACCCGAATGCGGCAATAGACATCAGGGTCTCTTCAGTTTCTTCTAAAGTGCTAAGACCACCAAGGGAGCCTACCTTGATTTAATCTGGCACCCTGTTGCCTGAGACATCCTGACATCTACTGCTGCCATATTTACAAAGTTCAAAGGGTCCTCTGGTCTGACACCCTTGGAGAGAGGTCATGTCTAAAGTGAACTCCATGTGTTGTTTTGTTTACCGCTTTGGCGTGTCTGCGTGTGTGCGTGTGTGTGTATGTGTTACATGAGTGCGCAGCTGCGTGTGTGAGTTGCGTGTGTGTGTTGCGTGTGTGTGTTGCATGAGTGTGTGTGTTGCATGAGTGTGTGTTGCATGAGTGTGTGTGTATGTGTGTGCATGTGTGTGTGTGTTGCATGAGTGTGTGCGTGTGTGTGTATGTGTTACATGAGTGTGCAGCTGCGTGTGTGTGTTGCATGTATGTGTGTTGCATGAGTGTGTGTGTGTGTTGCATGAGTGTGTGTGTATGTGCGTGCGTGTGTGTGTGTGTGTTGCATGAGTGTGCAGCTGTAGATATGCATGCACACAGGCCCTGACTGGGGAGGCAGTGGTTATATTTCTTCTTATCGCGGTCCACTCCCATCTTCGAGACAGGATCCCTTGGTGAACCTGCAGCTCACTGATTAGCAAGGCTGGCTGGTCCGCCAGTTGCTGGGGTCCCTGCCTGTCCTCTCCCCAGTGCTGGGATTACAGTGTAGGCCACCATGCTTGGCTTTTACGTGGGTGCAGGGGTCACAGACACAGGCCCTCAAGTTGTGCAGCAAGGACTGTACCCACTGAGCGTCCTCCCAGCCCCCACACATGGCTTTTCACTGTGTCGTTCAGCGTCTGCCTTTCATCTGACACAGTGCTATTGACTTTCCTCTTCCAACAAGAGGTTCCTTTTTAAAAAGAATTCCTTTTTTAAAAGGACTTTGATTAAAAGAAAGTATTCAGAAAATTGGATGCAGGCAGCGGACAAATAACTGAATCTGAGCAAGAGTATTGCTGCAGGCTCAGCGTATGTACAACTGTGGCCCTGCAGGGTCCCTTCAGCCTGGCCATTCTCGCAGCTTGGCCACACAGATCTCCACAAGGAAGTCTAACAGGCGTCGCAAAGTTGTCACGGTCACAACTGTACTTCCATGTCCCCCAACGGCTTTACCATAGCCTCCCTTCCCTCCCCCATTCTTCCAAGGCTGAGGATGAAGCGGTGTCCCCTGAGACAGCAGCACAGCCTTCCTTCTCCGCTCACTCTTCCAGCCAGGCCTGTCACCTCCATCTTCTAGACATCTGCTGGGATCACAGCCGTGGCCTCCAGCCTGGCCAGCCCCGTCTCACTGATCTATCCTCACCCTGGGGGTCCATGGGCTCTCTTAAACCAGTGCTACATACTACTCTGAGTTTCAAACCTCTGGTGTCTCCCATCACAAAGTCAGAGTGATCTGCCGCTGCTGTCTGTCTCTGCAGGGACCACATGCAATTTCAGCTGCCTTGGGCTCCTTGTTTCAAGCAGGTTCCTACGTGGGGCCTTTGCACTGGGGTGTCCCCGGCTCACGAGGCTTCTGTCTAGCTAGAAATCTACTCTGCTCATTTCCTAACCCCATCAGGTCCTTGCTCAGATGTCACCTCCTCATTGTGTCCCCCCCCACTGTAGTCAGTGCTCAGTAGTCTGCCACCCACACAGTGACAAGTCCCTTCCCCTGCCCTATTTCCCCTTTCATCTGCCACAATGCTCACTGCTAGCAGGCGGTTAATGGGTGCTGTTGCTGCCAATCCCCGCAAAACAGGCAAGGTCGGGTGTCAGCAAATGTGCTCGCTCTGCTCACATCACCCTGTGTACATTGATAGGTGCGTGGCGACCCTGAGCGGCCTGGTTCCTGCCCTAACCCTAAGGCAGGATGGGGGTCATGAGCTTTGCAAACCTGAGTCCTTAGAGTTTACCCACAGTCACCTCCTCTGGCTCAGGTTCTCACACTCTGCTGACTGAGGAGCTTGCTGTCGGGTTCGGGAGGACATGGGCCACACTGACTCCATTCTCCGCTGGATGGCCACACAGCCAAGAGCATATGGACAGCGCCGACTAAACCTGATTGGTTTAGAGAATCAGAAGAAGGAGGGATGTGGATCTGGGGGGAGTTGGAGGGGAAGGAATATGATCAAAATACAATGTACAGATTCTCAAAGAAGTAACAAAAATATTTTAAATAGAAATAGCATAAAATGAGGGCTTTAGGCAAAAAAAATATATACTTATTTATATCTTCTTCCTTGGTGATAAATGTACCCAGCTGATAAGGTCTGCATTGAAGGCTCAAATCCTAGAATGGAACACTGTGGTGTTCCTGTAGAGACCCGGGCCACCAGTCCAGTTATCAAAATGTCTTATGAAAGCTTTGAATATAAAAGCAGGAAAAGGCACTGTAGATGGATGTCTCCATGTAGACCTGTTAGACTCCAGGGCTTTGACATCTCGTTGTGTCTCTCCAGCTTAAAGGTGCCTGTGTAGATTTGGGTGTGAAAAAGCAACTGAGGGTGGACACACACTGGCATGAAGCAAGTGTTTCCCACTGCACGGGCCTGTGGTTTCTGCCTTGGCTCCTCCTCCACTGTGCTGGCCAGTAGCGTGAATCACACGCTAGTGATTGGAGCTTCCCTCCCACAAGCCAGGCAACAGCACGGAAGACCCTGGAGGAACAACCTGCCCTTGACCCATCCCCAGACAAAATCCTTATGGTCCAGATTGCTGTCAGGTGGCCAGGAGGGGGCGGGTGGTAGGGAAGCCCAGTGTGCAGAGATGGGGAGGAAGGAAGTGGGGAGGACCAGGAGACTATGCACACGTGAAGAAAGAAGATGGAGAAAAGCCAAAGTGAGGAAAGGAAAGGAGAGCCCTGGACGCAGAGGGGGATGCGGCACGCATGTGCTCGTACGCATATACACACAGATGTTCCCAGAGCAGCTTAGTGGGGACAGGCATTTTCCATCGGTTTACACAATGACATTCTAGGTCCCATTTTCCTTTTGTTTTTGTACTTGATAGAGAGGCAGCCCAGGGCCTCATACACGCTGGTAAGAGCTCTGCCACGGAGATGCTCTCCCAAGCCTCTAAGGTCTATCTTGAATACTTATCAGATGTCTCAATGGGCAGAGAAGTATCTCGAGCCATGTGAAGCCCACAGCTCCAGCAAATGGTGACACCACCCTGCACTGTGTGCCCACCAGCAACATGTCCTTCTGCACCTGTGTGGACCTCAGAGCCAAGTGCCTGGCTCACACCCCTTGCTGGACAGCCGGACCTCACTCTCCCCAAACAGAAGGATCACATCTGATAATTTAAGGGATTCTCCTGGTCATCATCCCGTGCCCATCCCCGATTATCACATATGATTAACACATTTCATTCTTTTCCACTCAAGTTCACCTTCAACCTCATGAACAGAATGCAACTAATGTCTCCTGCTCCTCCATCTATTTCTGAAGTAGGCTCTGTACTCTCTAAATTTCGGAGGTCATCCTAGGTGGCCTAGATCTGGGGCACAGAGCACATCCCCAGAACTATCATCCAGGACTGCTCGAAAATCTATTCTTCTTTCCACTCACTGGTCTTAAGACTCAAAAGCCCCACAGGTGAGCTTTGTATGATGCTGGTGCTCCAAGCTCAGGACCATGGCTCCCCGTCCCCTGGTCCAGTGGCCGGATTAAGAGTCTTTATGCTTGGTGGTCGTGGGCAGGAGATAAACAGAAATAAAATAAAAAGATGAGCTTTACTTTGTGTCTTTATATGTGTTTACATGTGTGTGCTTTGGTGTGGAGAGCTGGAGGCCAACCTTGGGTGCCATTCTTGGACAGTCTTTCTCTTGGACTCTCTCACGGATCTGAACTCATCACTTGGGCTCTGCTGGCTGGCTAGGGAGTCCTAGGGATCCACCTGCCTCTGTTTCAACAGTGCTGGGATTACAAAGTCCACATCCAGCTTTTGGACATGTATTCTAGGGACAAACTCAAGGTCTCATGCTTGTACAACTAAGCTGTCTTCCCAGCATCATTTTGTATCTTTTAAAAGTAATTTATATTATAAATCCCCCAGATGATAAATCTAATATACAATAAATAAATGTGCTTAGCCGAGGACTATTTTTGTTCCACAAAACCCAGATCACAGAGGGCAGGAACTGCGTGCACAGAAGAGGCTCAGCTGTGGCATGTCAAATGATGTCAAGATGCATGAAAGAAAGGAGCTAAAAATAGACTACCAGGCTCAGCACCAAAAGCTCCAGGGCTCTAGAGCATCAACCTTGGGATCCAAGAGAAACTGGTTCTGACTGGGTGCTCAGGCTGGGTCCTTCCTGCTGGCAGCTCCACAGGTTCACAGTGTGTGACTTCAGGGGAGGCAGGCTACCCCAATAATGTGTTAGATGTTTACAAGTAGAACACTCTGAACATACATGATATGAGCCATCACTCCACAAGCAAGGTGATTGCATTATGTAACAACAGACTCCAGGTTGAAGGTATATGACAAGGACGGGGGCTGTCACTCCTTAGCAGTCAAGGAATCAATATAAACCATTTTCCACAAGAAAAATGCATATATGGATATGTGTGTGTGTAAATGTATATTGCCTGTACAAAAAACTGCAATTACATGAGCTACTTACTTAAGATGTGATTCAGAGAAGGACCACAGTGTATGTAAAGAGCAGGCATCTTTCCAGGGGGGCTTCCTTTTTCTCTTGTTTAGCTTCACTGGTACAAGTTGTGAAGTTGGATAGCAGTGAATTCACAGATAATTCTGGGAATGTTTACTTCTGCAAGAGTCACACCTAGGAGTCACACCTAGGTGACGACTGCACGGCAGCTTCCAAACAGCTTTCCCTGGATCCTCTCTCTACCCAGACAATCCAGCTTTGATTATTTCTGAATGAATTTCAACCATGATGGGTTTTTTTTAGATACATAATTTATTATTCCTAGAGATTGTGTTTTTAAAATGAGTGCGCATTTCACCGTTCCGTACCTCATCCACAAAGCAGAACACAAGAACCAACCGCGCTGCACACACGCCAAGTGTGTGAGCTGACCTTCTTCCTGGGCCCACTAAGGAGAAAGAAGCTTTTGGTTGGGGGGCGGGGGATGAGGTAAATCTGCCAGCATGCAGACTTTACTCTTCTCCTGAAGTCCTTGGATTCCAGAATGCCCAGTTCCCACTGGGTCAAAATATCCCTGCAGCCTGAAACAAGGCAGGCGCCTTAGGAAACCATGAACTTAAAATCACGTACCTCCCTGACTCGGTTTCCCCACTCCTTTGCGGGCTCTAACCTTACTTCTGAATGACTGAATGCTTTCACTGCAGAATCAGACAGTAACCTGCCTATATCCCCAAGCTGGAACGCTGGGGCAGAGACAGCGACCCCAGGGGACAATAACCCCTGATGGGGAGGCTCATTTCCAGCTATACACGACTGCCGAAACAGCCATCCGGGAGGTTGTGCTGTATGCCAATTTTTCAGAAAACATGGTTTGAGAACAGGACACAGGCAGACCCAAGGAAGCAATCTATTGTTTCCCGGAAATTATCCCGCAGCTCGTGATGAAAAGGCATGCAGGTAGAGCTTGTATGTCCAGCATAGAAGTAATAGGTTACAATGACATTCCATGGAAACAACGGCCAGTGGGCTCTTTCTGGGCTCTAGGACACAAGCTCAGAGCTGGCCCTGGTCTGACCCACAGGGACACGTAAACAGGACCTGCCTATGGGAGGATCAGCACCCCCCCAGATGCCAGACTCAAATCCCACATAACCCTTTGATTCCAGAGAAAAAGTCGTTCCCCCTCAAGGCTGCAGCAATGATTTGCTCAGCCTTCGCCGGTCAAAGGTCTCCCCTAAATAGATGCCCACCCTAGCGGGGAGGGGGATTCAACTTGCCTCATGGCCAAGGTCAAGGGGTGTCTCTGGATGGAAGTCTCCATTTTCCCCAGCAACTCAGCTTTCCTGCAGTTCCTGGATGTTCCCGAGTGCCCTGGGCGGCAGAGGCTGGCAAGGAGCCCCAGGCTTGTTCACTGGCTCATTCAGACTCCGAGAAAACCCTCTAGCCCAGCACCTCACAACGCTGCAATTGCCAGGAAGCTTCCGTCTGCCTTCGGGGGCTGAAGCCCATTATTATCTGTAAACTTTCTTAAATACAGACATGCGTGAGCGGAGCAAGGCTGGGGTGAGGAGGGCAGCCCAGGGCCAGAAAACAGCTCAGGGGACCAAGGGCCTGGCCCCTCCCAGCCTCCGCTTTGCTCCAAACCCTCAGGAATATACACACTCATTCTTGCAGCAACTGCTCTCAGACTTGGACAGTAACAAAGACAGAGTTTCATGGGGCTTCTGTGACTTCCCCACACTCCAGCCTGCAGTCCCGATGCCCTCACCATGTATGGACTTCAGTCTGTGGGTCCGCGGTTCACCAGGGGATTCTGACACCCAACCCATGGACAAAAACGCTGATCCCAGCCAGGCCACAGAGTGAGCAGCAGGCCACTGTCCAAGGCTCACCTGACATCCCATACTCACTCCCAGGCTGAACTTCTGGCTTGGGCTCAGGACCAGAAGGTCAGTCTCAGGGGGGCCTAGGGAGAGAATGTCCATCCTCAGTCTTGATGGCATTCATGCCAAAGGCTTCTGTGGGGTGGGGCTTTATATCACAGGGCTTCAACCATGTGTCCAACCTCTACCCACTGGATGCTCTTGGGAGCTCCTGTTCCACTTCAGTTATCATGGCCAAAGTGCTTGGCAAACTGTCCACGTACCCTGAAGGCAGGAAACCCCTGGGTTGAGAATCCCCACTTGGAAGAAAGGTTGCCGTGGGTGGAAATGGTACCACATTTTCTTTACCACAAATAGGCAACCTGGGCCAGAAGCAAGCTAGCCAAACTCTGTCACTGGGTCCTGTAACATCAGTGCGGCCCAGGTCCTTCCCTGAGTGTAAGAGGGACAGATGACCCAGGCTTCCCAGCACATCAGGGGTGTGCTGCTCCTCACTTCCCAGAGTCACCCCGATAACAGGAGCCCCTCCTCGGGGCTGAAATAAGGTAATCAAAAGGGTTTAACAGATAGCAAAGGCTCAGGGCCATGAACTGGGGGAGGCAGAGAAGATGGGGGCAGCAGAGATAAAGTAACTCAAGAGTGAGCCCAGACACGGAGCCAGCCCCCCACACACAAAAGTTCCTGGGGAGAACTGCATGTCTATTGCCTGTTTGCCAAGAGCCACTTCCCTGTAAGGATTCTGGATAATCTAATTCTGCAGCCACTGATGATCCTGAAAGATGCTCCTCATGTCCTTTAGAGTCCTTGCCTGGTTAATGACACCTTTGAGCCCCATCCTGCCTCGGAAGAAGCCAGCCTCGGGCACTGAGCTGGCCCAGAGATACAGAAGGCAAAGGTTTGGAATGAGTCATTAGTAGATCCAGGGTCATGGTCGGGGCAGCAGGAGTCCAGGGGTCTGATCTGTGGGCAGGCAGATATTTCTTTATTGGTGAGGAAGCTGGGGTGAGGTAGATGATCTACACCCCACCATCCAGGCCCATTAGTACTGCCTGGGGTATTTCAGCACTGGGCCTCAAGTTGGAGGGTGGGGGGTTCCAGGCTGGTCACAGGAAGCCACTGGAAGGTCATTTGAGGGTAATGTTGAGCTTCTGTGTAGCAATAACAAGAAATTATTTAAGAAGACACAAGGTGAGGAGCCACAGTGCATGCAGAATAGCTCAAGTGGAAAGTGGGTGACAGAGAGGGACCCCCAGATTCCCAGTCTTCTGGACCATCAGCCAACCTTTGATGCATGCTTCCTGTCTATCACCCCGGCTCCTGATCTGCTTGGTGTGCGGGGCACTACCAACTATCTCTCTCTTCCTTTCCCACCTCTGTTTCTGTCTCTCAGTCTGTGTATTTCTTGGTCTGTTTGTCCTTCCTTATCTCTCGCTGTACCTCTGAATCTGTCTTTAGCTTTCTTACTGTCTCTGTATCTCCAGTGTAGCTGCCACAATCAGTCCTGCGCCCCACTACCTCACCCCTGTACCCCACTATCCTCCCCATTCTGAGCCCCACCACCGCACCCCACTTCTCTCCCCATTCTACTCCCTTCACTGATCCCCTGGAACACTACACCTAACCCTATATCTCTGTGCAGCAGATCAGGGGCCTCACAGTTTGGCTGGGAATGCGTAGACTCAGGGCACATGTGGGCACAGGCTAAGATGAGATGCCATGACCCAGGCCCCAAGCTGATGACAGGGCATGAGATGTCTTAGGGCATCTTCACATCGGGCAGGTTTGTGTCAAACTCTGGCTGCTTCTGTGAGGCTGAGGAAGGAGCCATGGAAAATGGTGTAGAGTACCGAACCATCCAAAGCCCAGGTGAGAAGGAGCCAGCTTTGTCTACCCCAAAGTCAGGGGTGTCCAGCAGATACTGACCCATGGCCCCTCTTCCTCTGTATCCAGTCTCTGGGTCCAGGTTCTCTATGGATTTTCAAGATCACTCAAACTGCCTTTGGGGTTCTGGGCCCGGGAGCTTCTACACGCCTGATGAGAAGCATGCTATATCCGGGACCTCACAGCTTGCCTGCCCACATTAACTGCAACCTTAGTGTCCCTGAGACCACTGATGCCATGACTGTCTCAACTGCCTTTTCACAATTCCTAGTGCCCCTGAGGAGCTAAAATCCTCCCCTCGGTATCACAGACCCCCCCCCATACTCAATACCAACACAATCCAGTCACCACCCATTGGGCTACCTCCTCATGAGAACATGACAATCCTGCGCTCCTCCTTCACACCGACCCCTTTCGCCCAGTCCCTCCTTTAGGTCTCCCACAGGGCATTTCCACCTGGTTCAACCTGGAGTCCACGGGCAGCATCCTAATGAGCGCTTGACTGTGACCACCACGCTCTAGTCCCACCATCTACTTTCTCTTGTTTCTATGCCCAAGCACAAAGCTTATGATGTAAGTATTGTGCACCAAAACAAACTCATTGCACTTGCCTGGAGAGAGGCACAAATATTGTCATTGCCTTGACTCAGCCCAGCTGGTTCTGCACCCTTCCCCAGGTCTTATGGGGTACACTGAAATCAAGCACCTTGGTGTGAAAGGGGAGCATCCTAGGCCAGCACAGCCCTTTAGGGTGGCAATTCTCTATATTTTAAGAAGCACTGTTCAAATTTATGTCTCAGAATATATCCAAAGAAAAATATAATCCATCGCAAATACCATGAATGCTATGGACACGGAGGAGTCCCCGCGATGTTGGTAATCACAGCGAACGTTTCAAAGCTCTGAAAAAGGCCCCCTCGCCAGGGGCACAGCTAAGTAAATTTTCTAAAGTGGGTGTTTCCCTGGGAGACTGCTTGTGCCTTGCCTGCAATTTGGGAAATGAAACTTCAATTTAGACTACTTGAAATAGATGCTTTCGCTTGATTACAAAATAAGACAAAAACCAGCAAGCCAGGTGCAAAGTAAGCACACTGTACGAGGAGAGGAGCAGATTGTTGGTGAGAGGTGGGGGAGGGGCCTGGAGAGCCCTGCATTCTAACCTCATGGAAACTGAAGGACAATTTCCCCTGGGATGAATAGGATGGGGCTTCCACAGAGGTTTAGCAGGAGCCAGCTAGTGATGGGGGTATCTGCTGGCTCTGAGGAAGGGGCATGGTGCTCACGGTGAATGGTAAAGGGTCTGCACGAATGGCTGTCCTGACCCCACCACAGTGATCGGCAAGCAGCCCGTGGTCTTAGCCCCGGTGGGAAGCACTGAACTGGACAAACCAAAGCGTCTGTGTGATCTCTGAGATGAGGAGCCCACACCCCAGGGTCTCAGTAGAGGCGGTTCTATCACACATGCACTGACATGTGTGTTTGGTCCAGCAGTTGAGGGTCCTTATGCTGGGCTCTGACCTCCAAAGCCACTGGCAGCTGCAGTGGAGACTCTAGAGCCATCCTAGTATGGTCTGAACACTAACTTCCTTCACCAGCTCCTGGAATGTGGGCTTAGCTGCTATCCAATGGACTCTGTGAAGTGATGAGCTCTGGGGGCCTCAGGCTGGAAGAGATATAGAGTAGGCAGAGTCAAAGAGAAGCCATGTAGCTGCCAAAGGAGGCAGCTGCCATGTAGCTGTCCAAGAAGCAAGAGGTAACAAACTATGAGCCTCTTGGTAAAATACAAAATAATAAGGGTTAATTTAAGATATAAGAGCTAGCTAGAAATATATCTGAGTTCTTGGCAAAATAGTGTTGTAATTAATACAGTTTCTGTGTGATTATTTGGGTCTGGGAAGCTGGGAAACAAATAGGCAGTCTCTGCTTCCGCTGCTACCTAACCCAGAGACTCTGCCCTCACAGAAGGGAGGGGCACAGAGGACACATGAGGAATACATGGGATACACAGGGAGTGCCTGGAATGCTGCAGACACAGGCTGCAGAACAGCAGATGCCACAGACACAGGCTGCAGAACAGCAGATGCCACCAGAGAGAAGCTGAAGGACCCTCCCTAAAACCTTCAGATTCTGTGTGGCCCTGCTCACATCTTGACTACAGAATTCTCACCTCCAGAGCTACGGGAGAGCAAACATCTCTCACATCAAGCAGCTAAATTGGAGGTCATTCATCATGGATGCCTAGAAAGTAATGTACACAAATGTACCTCTCTTTCTTTCTCTCTCTGCCAAATATACTACAATGTGTGTGTGTGTGTGTGTGTGTGTGTGTGTGTGTGTGTGTGTGTGTGATGCACACACACACATACATTAGTGTCAAATCACAGGAATTTGGCCCCAGCCTACTTCAGGTCTCTCTACCTACCTATTCCCATCCCCAGCCTTGGTTGCCTTCCTACTCTTTCTGCCTGGGTGACTATAGAGATCCCCCCTAGCCTCTAAGCCCACACCCCAATTCCTCTCCAAAAGAGGAATGCCTCAGAGATGTAGACCAAACCCTGCTGGCCACAGATACCACACTTACCCCCTTCCTTGTTAGGACAAAATCTCTTTCTCTCCACAGCTAGAGATCCTTCTGCTGGGTCATGACCTGAGCCAACCCTTAACAAGGGAGGCACACACTGCTGCTAAGTAAGAAACACTCTTCCTCTTCTGCCAACCCTTTCCCCCTTGTCTGAAGAATGCCCTTCCCCGCGGAGTCTCAGGGTGAAGGTGACAGTGTACACAGAAAACCATTAGGCACCTCTACTCTAAACCAGGCCTAGTCTTGCTGCGCCCTGTTATATTCTGATGGCGTGGCTGGCTCGGGTCTGTCCTTCCCTCCAGACTGCAGCACTCTGAGGGCGGGATGGGTTTTATTAGTCACCGCCACAAGCCACTGTCCTGTGTGAAACCTGGCACTCAGTAGATGCTGGGATGAGAAAATGATTGGATGAGTGAAAAAAGGAATGAAGGACGGGCGGAAAGACGAAGGGACGGAGGGAGGGAGGGAGGGAGGGAGGGAGGGAGGGAGGGAGGGAGGGAGGGAGGGAGGAAGGGAGGGAGAGAGGGAGGGAGGGAGGGAGGGACAAAGGGGGGAAGGAGGAAGAAAGGAAAGGAGGGAGGGAAGGAAGAGAAAGGGAGGGAGGAGGAAGGGAGGAGGGAGGGAGGAGGGAGGGTGCAAGTGGGCATGCCAAGTTTCTCAAATACCAGGGTGATGTCTCTAAATTGTCCCCTCAGCAACTCTGAGAGTCCTTTCCAAGGGAATCACACAGAGGACAAGAGAGGCCTCCATCTACCTGCTGGAACCATCCATGCACGCAGAGCAAATTTCCATCTGAGTCAACTTCCTGGACCCACCCCTCCCACTGAGAGGCACGTCTGTCACTACATGGCCAACCTGACATCATAGTCGCAGAAGCCACAGGCATGTGGGAGGTAGAATTCAACCTCTCAGGTAGCCCTACAGAAGCCCTAGGGGGCCAACTTTCACACCTGTCTCAGAGGATGTGGCCAAATACCTTCACCATTTGCCCTTCCCTCTGGGTCTGAAGACTTAGGGGATGCAGCCTAGTGCAACGTCCCACTCGCCACCTGCTCATCAGATCTGGGAAAACACAGGACAGGTGTAGGGCCAGGAGAGCCTTCCCCAGTGATCTCCTGATTTAATGTCTTCCTACTTGTCAGGGGCCGAGGCAGTAGCTACTGCAGAGCCGTCCTGTGTTGATAACCTTAGCCTTGTTATGTGAGACAAGTCACCTCGGACTCTCCAGGAGCAAGCTATCCTCACTGTGGACACTCGGGATTTAAACACATCTACTTCCTTTTCTGTTGTGGTAAAATCCTCTGACGAAAAACAACTCAGGAGATGAAAGTTTATTTGGGCTCAGCTTTTTCAGGAAAGTCTGTAATGTCGGGGAAGGTATGGCAGCAGGTGGCCAGAGCAGGAAGCTGGCAAAATGAGAGACCAAGAAGTGGAACGAGGTTCTAAACCTTCAAAGCTCACTCCAGTGACACAATTCCCTAGCAAGGCCATAGCTCCTAGAGAGGCTACAACCTCTCCAAGCAGCACTGCCTACCAGGGACCGAGTGTTCCAATGAATGAGCTCCTGGGGACATTTCTCATTCACACCACCGAAACATATGACCAGCATCTGCGTGGAACGCGGTGCGGAGTGTGAAGTGGAGAGGATGTTATCCAGCTGACTTTCCTGTCCCTGACTGATCGTAGGAAGGAGAAGACTTCTAACATTTTTGTGAAATACTGATGGCAGGGGACAAATTAGAGTATGGGGAAGCTCTGGTCCAATGTACAACCGCCCAGTCTTCAAAGAGAAACACAAGAAAACAGGAGGATCCTAGAGCGAGATGGGCGCCTCCCCAGGTAGAAAGATCCTAGAGCGAGATGGGAGTCTCCCCAAGTAGGACACAGGTGTCCTCTAAAAGTAGGGGGACCAAGGATGAAACCCAAAAGAAATGCCGGTAACTCCAAGCTCAGGTTCTGAAGTCTGGGACATGGAATAGACCTGAGAAAGCCCTGAGAAGAATCACTTCTATTTTCTGCAGATAAAGCCAAGAAGCTTAGAGAAGAGCTCCTCTCAATAGGACACAAGAATTGGAGCATCTTGTTGAGACCCCACATCAGCTAGCCAGGATGCAACCTGCATCAGACAGTGCGAGGTTGATAAAGTGCTTACACTGAGCTCAGAGTGATCTCTGAGGACCTGAGGGAAGACAAGAGAAAGACCGACTGTTCCCTTGGGGTGCTTCAAAAGGCAGAGAGCACTGCAGGCCCAGCTCAGCTTTGACAACATTGGCAGAGCACTCCAGCTCTGATGGCTGGAAAGCAAGGGCATAGACACTGTCATCTGATACAACATGTTGGGCAAGCAGGACGAAACAGGATCCCTGGAGGAGCAAGAAAATCTGATCTATAGTCAAAAGAGGAAGAAACCATGCATGCATGCATGCATGCATGCGGGTGCACACGCACACACAGACACAAACACCGCACAACTGCCTTGCTATTGAAACAACTAGGCAGGGACTTTAAAATAATGACAATTTTAAAAATGGTGTGTGAGAGGTTGACAATATAAATAACCAAGAAAAAGTGATATAGGAAGGATAAGACACACCTGAATGGAAATGGTACCATGAAAAATGCAATATGAATGAAAACCCGACGAGATTACCTGAGTGGTAAACCAGACAGAGGGAAAGAGGAGGGAAAATAAACAGTAAAGGTGGGACGGGTGTAAGGTACCGATAGCTGCATAGCAGCAAGAAGCCCCGCTGTGGGCCGGCTGGTTTAATGGAGAACCAAAGGCAGAGGCAGCTATGAGAGCCCTCATGGCCAAACCTCAAGGACTGGACTCAAAGTCAGCCTGCAAAGGGGCTTAGATTGAAGAGAATGCACCACAGAGGGCTGGGTGCTCCAGGACGCTGTCAACAAGTACAGCATTCCCCAGGCAACTGGTGGACGCTGGCAGCTTGATATGATGTCAGTAAAGACAGCTTCCCAGAGAGGCTGGGGGAGGAGACAGAGTGGGGCCCTCAAGAGAGACCCCATAACCCACCTTTGGATAACCCCCCATCGTCTTGGGTGACAGTGCACACCCCAGTGACAACATCTCCAACTGTGGGGGTTGGGAGGAGGAATGAATCCTAAAACAGCCAAGAAGTAAATGGTGACAAGCCTGCAGCAAGAGAAACCTGTGTCTGCAGCTGCTATAATATATTGTCTAAAACGCCCAGGTTTCAGGACGTAGGCAAGATGGGAAATTGTCACCAACACAAGACTGAAAACTTCCTATGAAAGAGCTAACTCAGTTATCGGACTCAGCAAAATCTTCACAGCAGCCATTATGTCCAATCCAATCAAGCATTTTGACAAGACAGGGATTGTCTACAAGAATCCAGAGTAAAGTCTAGGGGAGAGCAGCGTGGTGCATGGGACTGAACGGAAGAGAAAGCTTCACTGACAGAGGCCAGTCATATCTGGGAAAACAGATGTGTCCCCTTGCCACATAGTTGGTTTTTCTGTGACCACCAGAGAGAGAGGCCCAAAGGGAAGGGATGAAGAGAAGTCAAGGTGTGTGCCATGCAGCAGACCCACAAACGCAGAGTGAGAGTCCCAGGATGACGGGAGTGAAAAAGAATAGGGGAAAAATCTAAAGGAAATAATAACTGAAAACCCCTCCCCCTCCCCCCCAAATGTTTTAAATAACTTAAACACATGTCTAAGAAGCTGAGCAACCTCCAAATAGGAGACTCACACCGAGACACTTTGAGATCAAAATAGTAAGAGACAAAACAAGGAGAAAAATCTGAACAATAGCAAAAGGGAAGATAGCCCAACAAGAGAAAGGGCGGTGTCTCTTCTGAGGAAACTTGCAATGGAACACCACTTTAAATGCTGGAATGGAGAGAGACTGTCAGCTAGGAACCATAAAGTCAGAAAAACCTTCCCAAAGGGTCTGTGAGTCTGATACAGTGGCACATGCCTTTGATTTTGGGAGTTAGAGGTAGGTGGATCTCTAAGTTTGGGGCCAGCCTGGTCTACATGGCAAGCAGTAGGCCAGGGGGGGCTACACAATGAGATCCTGTTAATAATAATAATAATGTGAATTTGTAGGCATTTTCAGTAGAATACAACATAAGATATTCTTAAAAGAGTTTCATAGCAAGAAAAGCTAGGAACATTTGTTCTGGCTAGTTTTATGTCAACCTAACACAATCTAGAGTCGTTTTGGTAAAAGAAGCCTCAACTGAGAAAATGTTCCCACCAGATCGGCCTATGGTCAAGCATGTAGTGCATTTAACTGATGACTGATTTGGGAGAGTCCAGCTCCCTGTAGACCATGCAACCCCCGGGCAGGGAGTCCCGGACACTCTAAGAAGTCGGCTGTGTAAGTCGTGTGAAGTAAGTCAGTAAGCAGCAGTCCGCTAAGACTCTGCTTCTGTTCCTGCCTGGAGGTTTCGCCCTGACCTCCCTCAACGAGGGAGCGTGCCCCGAGAATTGTAAGATGAAACAAACCCTTTTATAGGCAGAGGCTGCTCATTTGTTCCTTCCACCCAGACCCAAAGTAACCGCACAAAAATGGTATTAATTAAAGCACTGCTTGGCCAATCACTTAGGCACATCACTAACTAGCTCTTATATCTTAAATTAACCCATTTCTATTTATTTGTGTATTGTCACATGGTTGTGGCCTACTGGTAAGGTTTCATCTGGCATCTGGCTCCTGTGGCAGCTTCATGGCTTCTCCCTGACTCCGCCTTCTTTCCTCCTCTACTGCTTGGAATTCCTACCTTGCTGTATTTTGCTGAGCCACTGGAAGAAACAGCTTTATTCATTAACCAATAAAAGCAACACATAGACAGAAGGGCTTCCCATACCACCCTTTCCTCCCATGGTACAGCAGTAGAAACCTAGCTAAGACAGCATGTTTTAGCCTAAAAGCAAGTTCCAGGAGCTCCATCAAGGAAAGTCTGTACCTATAAAAGTCATCCGAGGGAGTGTTTCCCCTAATCTCCTGACTGGCTTAACCAGACAGCATAAATGTCCCCACCTGCATGCAGCTGCATTTGTGCTATGGATCCAAATGCTCAGCAACACCAGTCAGAGGCGTGAGTGTGGAAAAGCCATGCGGAGGAAGGGAGTGGTGTCAAGGGTCAAGAATCTAAAAGAACAATTGAAGAGAACTGGAAAGAGCAGCTAAGAAGGCAGATGAAACAAAACCTCCTAGAACAAGCCTTCCCTCCCTCATTCCCCCAGCTTCCTGAGATGGACTCTGGCCAAGCGATGGCTGTGACGCTGTACCGTCCCACTCAGAGCATTTCAGGTGTGGCCCATCTAACAGCGCGGAAGGGGAAAGGACCAGTTCTCTACAGAAGCGAGGTCCATACCGGCTTCGACTTCAGTCAGCGTGATTTCTGCACATTATTCTGATAACTCAGGTATATGGGTTTATCCCCAGAACAAGAACTGAGAAAATAACAGTCATTAAACACATGAAATGTCACACTAAAAGATGGTCAATGTGTCAGGCATACCAGTGCACACCTTTAATCCCAACACTTAGGAGGCAGAGGGAGGCGGATCTCTACGCACAGAAGACCAGCCTGGTTTACAGAGAGGTTTTCAGGCCAGCCAGGGCTACACAGTGAGACCCTGCCTCAAAACAAAACAAACAAACAACCCAGTGCAAAAGCATCCAAGGAAGAATAGAGAACAAGTAAGCATGCACTGTGGAAACAGACGGTGAATGGTACCGCAGATTTACTAGCAAGTATAATGACAATTAAAAGTGAATGGCTTAGACCATCCAGTCAACGCAGGAGACCACTAAAGGGTCAGATCCAGCTACCTGCTGTCTACAAGATACAGATTAAATGGCACCAGAGGAGAAAAGTAACAGACGGTAAGAGATACACTGGGCAGACAGAAACCATTCAAAAGCTAGAGGGGCCATACCAGACACTTATTTTAAAACAAAGTTATTAGAGATACAAGAATGGGTTTATGATGATAAAGGTTCAATACATCAACAATGAATAGTAAAAGCACACACACACACACACACACACACACACACACACACACACACACACACATTCAGTACCAGCTTCAGGGCTGGAGAAATGGCTCAGCAGTTAAGGGCACTTGTTGCTTTTGCACAGGACCCAGGTTTGATTCCCAGCACCTACACGGTGGCTCACAACCATCTGTAACTCCAGTCACAGCAGAGCTGACACCTTCTCTGACTACTGTGTTCATCAGAATGCACTCAGTACACAGACATACATGCGAGCAAAATATTCATACATAAGATGAAAATAAATCTAAAACCTTTAGAAAAAATTAGAACCCCTAAGTAGAGAAAGTAAAACCTGGTGGTCAGATGCTCACTGCGTAGACACTGCCTCCAAGGCCCCAGATGCTCACTGCATAGACACTGCCTCCAAGGCCCCAGATGCTCACTGCATAGACACTGCCTCCAAGGCCCCAGATGCTCACTGCGTAGACACTGCCTCCACCTGATGCCCTGAGTTTGAATTCTGGAGCCGCTATGATAGAAGGACAGAAGTGACTCTCACAGGTTTTCCTCTTACCTCCAACTGAATGCTGTGGCAAATTTCCCCCATCCCTAGCACACGGTAAAAAAAAAAAAGAGTAAATAAAAAAATCCTTAAGCTAAAAAAAAAAGTACCAAATTGATAGAATGGAAAGGAAGCGAGCAGCTCAAAAATAATAGCCGGAGACTTCAGCTGCCCACTTTTGGATATGAATAGAAAAGCAGGCAGAAGAGCACAAAGAAAACAGAAGGAAATGAGGAAATGACTGAGCAACAGACGATTATCCCATAGGATGGACACAATGGGGCGCTTTACCCAGCAACAGCAGACAACACATTCTTTTCAAATGCACATGGAACATGGACCACAGTCAGGAGAACATACAAGCTAAGATCTAGAGCTAAGCTCAAGAAACGTAAAGAGATTGAAATCATATATATGTCACAATAATAATTAGGGGGAAAGGCCATGTATTTGAGGAGAGTGTGGAAGGGCTGGGAGGAAGGAGAGGAAGGAAAAATGAAACAGTTATATTTTAATAACATTTTAAAGGAAAAAAGACCACATATTTAAAAAATTGAAATCATATTTAAACCCTGGCTTCTGACCAAAAAGGAACAAAACAACACATCAATGACAGCTGGTGTGTAGTTCATGCCTTTATGCCCAGCACTCAGGAGGCAGAGGTGGGGGGATCTCTATGAGTGTGAGGCCAGCCTGGTTTACAGAGCTAGTTCCAGCAGAGCCAGCATCATGTAGAAAAGCCCCTCTCTCAGAAGGAGGAGGAGGAGGAAAGAAATCAATAATAATAATAATAGTAAAATAATTATATTTGCATAATTCAGTATCTAAATCCTGTGCTGGGGGCTCCTCCCTCCCCTATGATGGAATGTTGGAGGAATCGTGTGGAATATCACGCCTCTGTGAGTTCAGGAGTACGATGTGTAATTCGTGTGGAATATCACGTCTCTGTGAGTGAGTTCAGGAGTATGACACGTAATTCGTGTGGAATATCACGCCTCTGTGAGTTCAGGAGTACATGTAATTCGTGTGGAATATCATGCCTCTGTGAGTTCAGGAGTACATGTAATTCGTGTGGAATATCACGCCTCTGTGAGTTCAGGAGTATATGTAATTCGTGTGGAATATCACGCCTCTGTGAGTTCAGGACACGTAATTAGTGTGGAATATCATGCCTCTGTGAGTTCAGGACACGTAATTCGTGTGGAATATCACGCCTCTGTGAGTTCAGGACACGTAATTCGTGTGGAATATCACGCCTCTGTGAGTTCAGGAGTACAACACGTAATTCGTGTGGAATATCACGCCTCTGTGAGTTCAGGACATGTAATTCGTGTGGAATATCACGCCTCTGTGAGTTCAGGGGTATGACATGTAATTCGTGTGTGATATCACACCTCTGTGAGTTCAGGAGTACGACACGTAATTCGTGTGTGATATCACGCCTCTGTGAGTTCAGGAGTACGACACGTAATTCGTGTGGAATATCACGCCTCTGTGAGTTCAGGACATGTAATTCGTGTGTGATATCACGCCTCTGTGAGTTCAGGAGTACGACACGTAATTCATGTGTGATATCACGCCTCTGTGAGTTCAGGAGTACGACATGTAATTCGTGTGTGATATCACGCCTCTGTGAGTTCAGGAGTACGACATGTAATTCGTGTGTGATATCACGCCTCTGTGAGTTCAGGAGTACGACACGTAATTCGTGTGTGATATCACGCCTCTGTGAGTTCAGGAGTACGACATGTAATTCGTGTGTGATATCACGCCTCTGTGAGTTCAGGACATGTAATTCGTGTGTGATATCACGCCTCTGTGAGTTCAGGACATGTAATTCGTGTGTGATATCACGCCTCTGTGAGTTCAGGAGTACGACACGTAATTCGTGTGTGATATCACGCCTCTGTGAGTTCAGGAGTATGACATGTAATTTGTGTGTGATATCACGCCTCTGTGAGTTCAGGAGTACGACATGTAATTCGTGTGTGATATCACGCCTCTGTGAGTTCAGGAGTATGACATGTAATTCGTGTGTGATATCACGCCTCTGTGAGTTCAGGAGTACGACATGTAATTCGTGGCATCTCATCTCCAGCACTTTTTACTCTCTGAACTTTGAGGATATTTAACTTACCGAGGAGGGGGACTCAAAGAACTACAGTCAGGGAGCACAAGGGGCTAAAACTACCAAGTTACAGAAGCAGCAGGAACCACAACAGAACTGTGAACTGTATGCCGGAAGTCAATGACATACAACTTGACAAATTCCTAGGGAGCTATGGATTAGGGTAACAGCTCTCTACTTCCATGAAGACATTAAAAACCATTAAAATGCATACTTCAAATGTATCCATTTTATGGTATATGATTACATCTCTATAAACCTAGATATGAAAATAATTTTTAGAAAGTCGAAGTGAGGTATCATTTCACACACACCTGAACGTCAAAATAAAAACAGCCTTCAGTCCCCACTTCTAGAAAGGCCATGAAGCAGAGGGAAGGCAACCTGTGAGAAACTGCGCATGAGATCTTTAGGATGCTAACCTTATGCCTACCTTACATCCGGACAAGTTCACTTTTGCAGGTTACCCAAGAAATAAAAACATCTATCTACAAAAAGACGTTACACAAGAATTCACATAATCCAAACTTTTTTTAAAAAAAAAAAAACATTGGCTACAAACTGGAAACAAATGTCTCTCAACAAGAGAACAAGCAAATTAATCACACAGTAACTTTCTGTCCATCAAGGAAAAAGAACACACACTCGGGTACGGATGAGCTCTAAAGCATGGTATCTGGTGAAAGCGCACACGCTCACACACACATGCCGCATGGCTCAGAGCGCAGTCTATGGCTATATAGTAAAGTGGCTGTCTGGGCTGAGGTAGACTGACTTCAGTAAGACTCTTGGACACCGCTAGGAGTCTAGTACTTCATATCTCATCTGAGAGGCGCCCATCTGGACAGCACCTTCTTCCGGCCCACCGTCTCCCAAATGGCAGCAGTGAAAGGTAACACACCAAGTCTATATTAGAATTTTCCCGCAAGAATCTCTACGGAGTGACGTGTGTTGCCAGTTGCCTGTTAGGAGGTAGCAACAGGCTGATCTACATTTGGACGATGAAAATCGAGATCAGGTAAAGGTGGGTATGCTGTCCTACCCACTGCAAAGTCCCTCAGTTTGTCACAGACTGACATCGACATTCATTGATCATGATTCCCTGGACCTGAGATTTCTTCAGGGTCAGAGAAAGTGGTCCTACCTATACCTTTATGCATCTATTAATTTAAAAGTGTCTATAAAGAAGATTTTTAGTCATCAACTATATGTGAAGTACATATATATATATTATAAATATAGATAATATATGTGAATATATATTACAGATAGTGGGGTGGATGAAGAGGTGATAGTGATGATATATTGATTTCTCTCTCTCTCACTCTGTGTGTGTGTGTGTGTGTGTGTGTGTGTGTGTGTGTCTGCAGGAACGAGTCCATTCAGAACGCACTCCCTAAAATGGTGGTGGTTTTCATGCAAAAACTAAAGGAGATCACAGCTTTCTCTTTATGTAGATGGCTGGGTGAATAGATGTAGGTATCTAGATGGTCAATTAAGTGAACAGATGGATTTATAGACTAACAGATAAAAACAGATTACAAATGCATGATAGATGATAAATCGGTAGAAAGACAGACAGGATGGCAGACAGACAGAGGGAAGCAAATACCCACCCTGACCCATAACACCTCATTCTCTCTAGACACGAAACACACCACTGCTTGCTCATGCTGCTGTTTGACCAAGCATCCACTGGTTAAGAATGTGCGGGCCATTTCTAACCTCTTGGAAGAGTGGAAAATGGCACTGTGAGTCGCCTAACACATGTACTGTTGTGGCTTGCCAAGACGCTCTGGGACAAGAGTCCTGCGTGCGGCATTGGTAGCTCAAAGGTGACCCGCATGTGTGACTTTGCTAAATACAGTCAAACTTCCTTTCAAAAGGTTTTCTTTTCTGGTCAGTTTATAATGACAAAAGGATATAGTCTTTTAATTTTAATATTCCCTTTTTAAATTTCACATTAACTAATAGACACTGGGAGGCCAATAACACAGGAGATAGCTCAAAATTCAATACGAGCTTCACAGTGTGGGGCTAAGAAATGCAGTCCAAATGGGCTCATTTCTTTGAAACAATTTCAAGGCACACACACAGAAAATAAACATATATACTGCTACAGAATTATCAAAGATAAACACTTCGTCATTGGAGCTTTATGATGAGTTCTCTTTGTAGTCAAAGAAATGAAACAATAAAATGAGCAAGCACCTATCTGGAAAGAAAGTAAAACAAAGGGAGGGGGAGGGGGAAGAAGGAAGAGCCGGGAGGGAGGGAAGGCAGGAGTACATTAGAATGGGGGTCTATGTCCTAGCAGCAAGCCCCTGTCTCCTCAACTCCCACCCCACCCACACCCACTCCAAACCCACACTAGCTCCCACCTGCCCCCAGTCCCCACTCAAGCAAGACCCAGGAGCTCATGGTGTGACCCCTCCGTAGCCGCTAGCTCTCTCGCAGGACAAGGTGTCCCTTGTTACCCTTGTCATTTTATGCTTTGTTGTGCAGACAAAGCTGCAGTGAGCATCCTGGATGCCTCCTGCTGCTCCTGGAGGTGACTTTCTCCAGGGCAAAGGCCCAAAAGACATTCTGAGGCCAGAGCATTCCCAGGTCCAGGAGATGTGTGCCCCCTTTCCACCACAGAAGCAGGGCCCTCTCAGCCCGATGGCCACGGCGTACTCACGGATGCTGTGTTTTAATTCGCTCTTCTGACACAGACTTAGCATCTGGTTGGTTGGTTTGCATTGAGTGTGGTACTGTATTAAAGCAGGGATTCTGACTTTGAGAAGAAAAAAAAATCTACATATTTGGCTTTTAAAAAAACGCAGTCCCTACTCCCACAGGAATGAACAGCACACCCCACAAAAGACAGGGGCCAGCTTTTCATATTTCTCCTCTAAAAGCCTGGGCCATTTGAACCCGCAGCCTTTGTGTAAACCTTGGCACAACAATCCATGCGGCATGGACTGCCTTAATTTCAGAGGAAAACACAGGCAAAACCACACAGAATTTCCTTCGGAACGCCCTCTGATATTTTAATTGGTGGCACTGCCACCACAGAGAGCCTCCTTTTCTCGTTTTCCTGTTTTCTTTGTGTGTTGCAGCAAACGCACGGATTTCTAAGAATCTCATGGTAGAGAAAACCAACTAGACACCATGCTGGCTTCCTGCAGGCCTGGGAAAAGCATTTGGGGCAAACCCGCGTGTTCCTTGCATTATGGTTTAATGTGTTTGCTCCTTTGCCAACGGGAAATCCTTCCCAGATCCTGTTACATCTCTGTCTATACCTGTAAGAAGAAAATATGCACACACCTAGAAATTATTCTTCCCCTTCTGACAGACAACTTTGCCAAATTTACCTTTTGACCTCCAGAGGAGGGCTGGTGTTGGTTTTATTTTTTCTATGTTCCAGTGTGATGTGTGCATGCGCATGTGTGTGGTGTATGTGTCCGTGTGTGCATGCATGTGTGCAGCGTACAGATAAGAGACAACCTGTACTGTCATTCCTCAGGGAAGCCCCACATTTTTCATTTGAGACAGAGTCTCTCACTGGTTATAGGCTGGCTGGCCACTGAGTCCAGACCACCAGGAATACATGTACAACCCACCATGCCTGGCTTTAACACAGCTAACAGAGATCTAACTCAGGTCTTCACAGGAAACAAGCACTTTAGCCACTGAGTCACCTCCCCAGAACTAGGGTTGAATTTCTTTCTTTAAGATTCTTTTTAAAATTATATGGGTGGGGACGGGGGAGGGGGGATGTGCACACGTTAAGTGTAAGTTCCTGTAGGGGCCATCAGAGGGTGGCTGACAGCTATCCCGAACACAGAATTACAGGCAGTTGGGAGCAGCCCAGCATGAGTGTTCAGATCTCCCCCTATTCAGGACATCCACACAATTCCATTCCTCATTTCACTAATCCAAACATGACCTCTCTAGCCCCAGAAGGAAGGGATGGCAATAGGTGTGAGCAGGCTGGGGAAGAACACCCCCCCCCCATGTTGAGCCAAGTATGCCACAAGCCTGTTCCTAGGAAGGCAAGTCACTGGGTAGTTGGTGGTTGGTCCCACAAGTCTTTGGAGCTCCCTTCTCCCAGCCTCCATGGTCTTTGAATAATCACATTAAGCCACCTTCTTGCTTGCTGGGAAGCTACCAGAGGTCCTAAAGATCATTTACAGAGTGAGGAAGCACCATGAAGTCACATGCTTAGGGCCAGCAAGCTGGCTCTGCAGTCAAGACACCTACAGTACAAACCTGGATCCCACAACAGAAGGAGATAACTGACTCAGGAGGACTGTCCCCATGACCTCCACATGCTGTCCCCTGTGTCGGCTTGTGGGTGCGACTGCGCACGCACACAGGTGTGACCTGAGGAAGTGTGTAACGTAGTCAGAATGATCAGTTCTCCACGACTCAGGAGAAAGGGCAGGAGAAGAAAGAAAGAACATGTCTGCTTCTCCTGTCCTATATGGATGGCTGCATGGAGGGCTCCCTCTCACCGTGGTCTCAACCCCAGCTGATCTTCCCCAGACTCCCACAGTGATGTAAGATCCTCTCCAGACACTGATTGTAAGCCCCAGTCTTGTTGACCCTCGTGTGTGCACAGTTCCTGTTCATGGAGACTGAGCTCCTGTGGTGAGTGCCAGACCCTGGAGTCTCCACTGGGAACCGAAGAACCCCTCCTCATTTAAAGCTTAAACTTCTCTGTGGGGTTAGAGGTGACAGGGACAGGAAAGGGGAGATAGGGTTAAGACCATGCTGATGTCACCATTCCCCTCATGTCACAGGGACAGAGCTAAATCAAGACTATTTTCACTTCAACATGCAATACATATGTCCTAGTTAGGGTTCCTATTGCTGCACTGAAACCCCGAGACCAAAAGCAAGTCGGAGAGGAAAGGGTTTACTTGACTTATGCTTCCACGTCACAGTTCATCATCAAAGGAAGCCAGGACAGGAACTCAAGCCCGGCAGGGACCTGGAGGCAGGAGCTGACGCAGAAGCCATGGAGCAGCAGCAGCGTTGCTCTCTCTTTCTCTTCTTTTCTTCTTCCTTTTTTTTTTGTTTTTTTGTTTGTTTGTTTGCTTGCTTGCTTGTTTTTCAAATCAGGGTTTCTTTGTGTAGTTACAGAGCCAGTCCTGGAGCTCACTCTGAAGCTGGGATTAAAGCCGTGCGCCACCACTGCCCAGCTCAGTCTGCTTTCTTAGAGAACCCAGGACCTGGACCAGCCCAGGGATGTCACCACAGGCTGGACCCCACATCAATCACTAATTAAGAAAATGCCCTACAGGCTTGCCTATAGCCTGATCTTACCTCCTCAACTGGGGCTCCCTCCTCTCTGATGACTCCGGCTGTGTCAGGTTGACATGAGACTAGCCAGGACAGCATATTTTGTCAGATACTCAGACTTCACTGTCTCCTCCTTTCTTGCTGGTGCCAAGTCTATGGGCCCTGTAATCACTTAGGAGTTGTCTGCCCCGTGCCCATTAGGGTCATGCCCCTAGCTCTGCCATGCGCAGCGGGCCTCTGCTGGAATCTCTGACTTCACGAAGGAGCCTTCTGCATCCCCTAGACTATAGCTCCCTGCTGCTGCATAACTTTTAACATTTGTTCTCTACACATTTGCAGGCTAGAACTGGGGGTACAGCCCAAAGTCAGTTTTCTCAAGGTGCACGAGGCCTTGGGTTTGACCCTCAGAAGTACAAAAAAACAAAAATCAGTCATAGAGGTTTAGGAGATGGTTCAGCCAGTAATGTTCTTGGCAAGCAAGTGTGAGAACCCAAGATTCCCAGAAACCACACAAAAGCTCAATGTGGCATCAAGTGGTTTTAGTCCCAGCACAGGGGAAGTGGAGACAGGAGGATCCCTGAAGCTTGCTGGCCAGTCTAGCTGAGTCAGGGAGCCAAGGTTCAACCTGACGTTGACTTCTGACCTACACACACACACCACACAGCACAACACAACACACACACAAACACACACACATATACATGCACATTACACACGCTTACTCCTGCCTGCTTGTGTACCACCATCACCCCCACCACTCCCCAAAAAAAACAGCAGTGGAAGGAGGAACTTCTGTGCAAATTTCCTGGACTGCTGCTGCTGGAGAGGGAGCCCCAAGCCCTCTGACCCACCTCCATCTTAGACAACAGCCAGGAACTGTGTGTGAGGGCTCACGAAACAAAACTCAACTGGGCTGGCCCCATGCTGAGTGTCAACTGTCACAGAATAAGGAACTGTGGCCATGGAGGGTGGAAGGAGGCAGCTTTCCATGCCCAGCCCGAAAGCTCGTGTCAAATATTTTTAGACAAAGTCAGGGAATTGTGTCAGATACTTCTCAGCGCTTTCCCTGAACAGTCCTCACTGAGAGCCCTCCTCGCTGCCCATCAGACATGCATCAAAGTTCTCAGGCACTGCCAGCAGAAAGTAATCCTCCTGCTGGGATTTTATTTAGATGCGTTTTAACACACAATGCTTGCTTTCCAATTTTAGAGCTAATCACCCCGTGAAGATGGAAGGAAAAGGCTGTATAATGACAGCAAGGGCACAGTTCTGTACAGAATCACCCCCCAAACTGGTACAACCTAGAGAGAGACAAAGTGAGTATTATCATCTCAAACCAAGATGCTAAAATATAATAAAAATGGAGTTCCCAGTTCCCCCTCGATGCTGCGGAGCCAGGGCACATTTAAGACAAGAGTGCAAACGTGGTTTCTACAGACAAGAGAGAGCAGAAATGAGGACAGGAACTAACCCGTACCCCGCTCCCATCCCTAGCGGATGCTCCCTTCACTGCTTCGTGACACACTTTCTCACCTGACCCTCATCCCCAACTCTCCAGAGAAGGAAGGGCTAAACTCTTTAAGGCTATTTGCGTCCTTTTTCTATGCAAAGCCCCCAGTGCCATCAGCAGAGAAACCTGCTTCCAGCCTTTACTTTCCTGACTCAGGATCCTGGTGCTCTCACTAACTGGGTGCAGCCATCCTCACCGGCATGTGACTTGCAGGAGAACACACCCACCCTTCCTTGCGGTGATATCTGGTAGTTTTTGGCTGCCAGGAGAGAGGGACATTTTCTTCAGGGGTGTAGCCAAAGTGCCTGTGCCCTGGAAACAACACCCCTCCAGCCACTACGTTCGAGCTAGTAAACCTAACCAAACTCCCTGGCTCAACAACAAAAAAACAAAGGCAAAAGTAGAAGACGGACTAGCTGGGAAGAGGAGGAAGAGCAGGAGTGGGAGGGTGTAAGGGAAGGTGAAGAGGACCAAAATACATTACACGTGTGTGGAGATGCCGCAGTGAAAGTCCTAGTATATATAACCAATATGTGTGAATAGTGAAAACCCTCGTATATATAACCAATATGTGTGAATAGTGAAAACCCTCGTATATATAACCAATATGTGTGAATAGTGAAAACCCTCGTATATATAACCAATATGTGTGAATAGTGAAAACCCTCGTATATATAACCAATATGTGTGAATAGTGAAAACCCTTGTATATATAACCAATATGTGTGAATAGTGAAAACCCTCGTATATATAACCAATATGTGTGAATAGTGAAAACCTTCATATATATAACCACCTTCTCAAGGTTCCCTCGTGATACAGACCTCCCTCCATGAGAGGAACTAGGGCTACATGAGACTTAGCTGACTTTAAAGGAGCCAGCAGGAGAGCGAATAGTAACAAGGACCTCAGCATATCTGCTGCATGATTTACTAGCAAGTACAAAGCCATTGGAGATGTCAGGTCATGATCAACTTCTGCCTTGAGACCAGGACCTCTCAAGAATACAGCCATAGGCTGTGTGTGCACACAGGAACACACACATGCTCCCATGACAGCAAAATCCATGTCAACTGTGTTTTAGGGTGCTGAGACATTTATCCAAATACCATTTGGGGTGCCTTTAGACAACATCAGAATTGGAATCAAAGACCCAGTAAAGTAGGTGTCCCTCCTCGTCAGGATGCCTTATCCTGCACAATGAAGAGATGGCAGCTTTCAAACAAGAACAAATTTGTATTTTTAGGTTTCCGGGTCTCAGCCTTCCATCTTAAAATTAAACTCCACTCTCATCAACCCAGTGCTCGGTTTGTGACACAACTGAGTTTTCTTGGTCTCCAAAATTGCATGAACCAGTCATCCTAGTAAATCTAGGTAGGTAGACCGGAACATACTAGATGGGTGGGCAGATAGACGGGTGAACAGACGCTAGACAGATGGCAGGTCATAGACAGATGATAGAGATGAACGATAGAAACTCTTCATGTCCTTCCCTGCTGCCGTCATTAAACACCATGGCAGAAGCAACTTAAGGTACGAAGGATAAAGATTTAATTCAGTTCTCAGTTCCAGGTCACAGCTCGTCGTCGTGGGGAAATCAAAGTGACGAGAAGAAGCTAGTTACATCACATCTGCAATCACAAGCAGACAGCAATGAAGCCATGCATGATAGGGCTTGGCTCGCTCTCTCAGCTCCTGTAACCAGGGTCACCTGCCCGGGGAATGGTGCCGCCCACAGAGGGCGGGTCTTCCACTAATCAAGACAATGTAACCACAGTGCAAGCAGTTCTGTACCCTCCCTCAAAGGAGATCCCCTTTCAAGGTCATTTAAGACTGTAATGAATTGACAACTCAAAACCGAACTGTCACAGATAGATGATAGGTAGACATAGTGGTCATGTCTATAGATAGACAGACAGGATGCAACAGACTGATTTCTCCATTTCCTGTTTATTACATTTTTCTGGAGACTCTAATTTAAACACATATCTGCATATTCTGTCTCTCTATATATAAACACACATATTTATATGACTATATATTTTACATATATAACTATGTATACAATATTATATTATGTAACTATATCCTCTCTCTCCCTCCTTCCCTTCTCTCTCTCTCTCTCTCTCTCTCTCTGTCTTTCTCTCTCACACACACACCCACACACACGAAGAAAGAGAGACCTACAAACTTGGTCAGGACCTCTTACCCTGTTGGTCCACTTTGGCGAAGTTTTAGAATCAACCTCTTGATCTCCAAAGACACATAGAAGATGGTTGTACAACAATACGTGTATTTACTGCCACGCTCCTCACAGCTCGCCGCACGCCTCTAACCTCTCCAGTCTGTGCCACCTTCAGAGAGGCAGGCAGCGAGACACACAGTGATCCCTCCAGCGACGTTCCATGTGCTCCCAGGGCTGCCGTCCCTCCCTGCCCCGCTGGACACGGTCACCTTGACACTTTGTACTTGCTGCTCAGTCCTCCACTTCACTGTCGATTTCCGTTCTCATCTCTGCCATCGGCAGCACTGAGTCAAGAAACACTCTGTCGGCTGTCAGGTTCTGAAGAAAGCAAACTGAACACTGACTTTATTAAAGAGTCAGGCAGCTTCCCCTCAAATGCCTGGAAACCCAGCACTGGCAGCCTGGAGTGCCTGTCTCTATTAGCCCACAGCTAGTTGGGCCACCGCAGCACTCTGTCCAAGCTGACAGGTCACTCTGGAGGTCTCTGAAGCGTTTCTACAAATATATATAATATCTACATAGTCATATAGACATGTATATTTACATGTAAAGAGACCTAGCATGTATGCAAACACGTGTTTAAATTAGTCTACATTTGCCAGAACAACGTAACTGACAGGAAATGGAGAAATCTATCTGCCCCTTCCCAGCAGGTTTCTCCACCCTTCCTCTAAACCCAGCCCACATCCAGACAGGCTCCTTATGGGGTCTTTCCTCCCCACCTCACCCAGCCTCTGTGCACATGCCCTGAGCTCCTTGACATCATATGAGGACAGTCGTAGCATCTACGGCTGTCATGCACAAAGTCTACAGCGGGTGCTAAGCGTTCCCACACATCTAGTGCTTGATACTACCGACTGCTAGGGTTCAGAATCTCTCCTGAGACTGTTCTCCTGATGAATGACCTCCTGCAAACTGCACTATCCCCAGGACCCAAGGCCCAGGATGCTTGTAGCTCTCTGCACCTCTTAGCTCTCCCAGCGCCAGAGTCACGACCAAGAAGGGAGCATCATGGCAGGGTTTGCAAGCTCAATTCTTTTTCCCATTCTCACCAAGATTATGAAAAAAGAAAAAAACAAATGTAAAACCAAACTGGATTCTTACGTAGTCCATCTTTTCCAAGAGCCTCAGCAAAAAGAAACACAAGCGTGCAACGGAATCTGAGATGGGGAAATGAGTGCCTTCTTTGAGTGTCAGGGTCCTTCCATGTAGACACTTCATCTCCATCCTCAGAAGGACCACAAGACTGGAGTCATGAAGAAGAATGAAGCCAGACAGAGGCAGTGACTTGCTCAAAGCCACACAGCCAGTTTGTTCTGAAGTTAAGACATGAAGCTAAACCTAAAGCAAGCCTTGTGGACACTCTCCGTAGGCCACCCAGAGGAGACCCAGAGTGGACAGGCAGTGTTCACACTGAGAGAGTCAATGGCCAGACACCAGCGGGCACGGATGTATGTCTTAGAATTCCTGTGAGAGCACACCAGTGTGGAGCATCCGAACCAAAGCAAAGATGGATGGACATGTAGAGCTTTTCTACCAAGGGCTCCTGTGTCCCAGAATTGATGCCAACAAAAGTGGAGATTCTGTGGGTCAGCCCTCACTGCAAACAGCATGCTGATTCCCTCTCAAACACCTGCCTTCATCATCTTCCTCCCGGCAGTGTGGTGGTCCATAGCCATCCTTGCGGGTTTGTACAATTCTACACACTCATCTATCCCTGTGTCATCTACCCCCATCCATCTATCCATCTATAAACAGGCCCACTTCCCCATCGATATATCTACCTACGCATATTCTGTCTACCTGTCTACTTACTAGCTATATACCAATCTACCTATCTATCCATAGAAGTAATTAATCATATATATATATATATATATATATATATATATATATCTGCATATCCATGGACCTCCCACCTATAACCAATCACCCACCTACCCATCCACAAAATCACCTATAGGCCCACCAATCTATATATCCACCTATCTATCCACAGGGCTGCCAAGCTATATACCCACCTACTTAGCTATAGGAAACCCATCTATATATTTACCTATCTACCCATAGGACCACCTATTTATATATCGGCATAGCTATCATAGGACCACCTATCTATGTCTCTCCCTAGTCATCCCCCACCTACCCATCTCATCAGTACATCTTCCTTTCCATCAATCACCCACCAACCACACACACGTCCATCCACCACCCACTTCTCCATCTGCACTATCCATAATTATTACAGGACCTCACTGTGAATGAGATGCTTGGCTACAGAAAAGCTGGGTACTGTCCCTGTCCTTACAAGGCTTTGGTTGGGTCTATACACCCAATATTCCAATACTGGGCATCTCCATAACAATTCAATGACAGTGTGAAGAGCATTACAGAAGCACCTTCAGTGTGCTGAAGGCTCAGAGCAGAGATGCCCACCTGTCTGATGTATTAAAGCAGATGTCAAGAAACCCGGGCAGCAAAACTCTTACACTGAGGCTTAAACTGGGGACCTGGAAATGACCACCTGGATTCACGCCTGGGCTCTGCACCTTGCTATTCCGTGACATGTAGCCTCAGGCCCTTCCCGGGGTCTCTGTTCTTTATGTTCAAAACAGATCTTAATGCTGGGATCTGGGCGCTGTGCAGAGATTTCACCGAGGAGAAGAATGGAAGGACTCCACGCTTGGAGGATGCTACAGCCCCAGATAGACACAGTAGATGCTATCCTTGACCCATCGCTGATCTGCCTTCTAGCAACTTCTCCACAAGAAACGAAACTCATCCAGACCAAGCGTGATGAGAATACCAGGGGACTGGTTCTGACAGAATAACATCCCCTCACCAAGTTGGATGTTGGTTTTTACAATGGTATGTCTATTTTTAAAGATCATTTTAAATCTGTTCAACTTGGATCCAATGGGTGGGGCAGTCCGGATCAATGACATGCATTCTCTGTTGGTCTCTCTCCCCCTGTGTCTCTGTCTCTCTCTCTCTCTGTGTATATACATACATGCATGCATGCATACCTACATACATGTCCACGTGTGTAGTTTGTGGGCATGTCAAGGCTACAGGTTGACATCAGATGTTTGCCTCAATCACTTTTCCATTATTTTAAAACAAAGTTTCTCACGGAACCTATAGCCTAGGATTCAGTGAGCCCAGATGACCAGGAAGCTCCAGGGATGTTCTGGGGCCAGTCTCCCGGGTGCTGACTTTCACATGGGGACTGGGATCAAACTCAGGACCTTAAGCTTGTGCAGAAAATCCTTTACCACTGAGCCATGCATGACCCCAATGACATCATTCCCTTTTACTGATTAATTGTGATTCCTGGGAGAGAAGTGGCCTTAATGGATATGAGTCTGCATGGAGAATTTAATCCACAGTATTTTTATCAGCCATGAATTTGGAACTATCTATGTCCTGACTCCACCAACTGTGTAACCCCAGGGAAGAGGGAGGCCCAGATAGACTGGACTGAAGGTCACTGAAGGACACACTCACAAGATGACATCTTTAGCAAAGATCAGACTGGGCCGCAAGGCACCGTCACCCTGACTGAGCAAGGGAGGCACTGCAGTAAAATGTCATGTCCCATCCCCACAGGCCCTGAGTCCTGCTCTGATATAGGGCAAGAGTGGCAAGTTGGGGGCAGGAAAGCAGTGTCCCCAGGGAGCTTGAAGTCTGAGCTGCTCTGTGGGTATGTGCGTGTGTGTGTGTGCATGTGTGTGTGTGTGAGTGGGCACGTGTGCACACACGGATGTGGCGACCAAGACACAACCAGAAATGGTTCCTCAGGTACTGTCCACGTTTTATTGGCACAGGGTCCACAGACTCGGGACTCTCCAAGTAGACAAGGCTAGCTGGCTGACTGGCCAATAACCTCCAGGCATTCTTCTGCCTCTGTCCCCCAGAGTTGGAATCAGCAATGCACGGCACCACACTTGGCTTTTATTATCAAGCTCAGGTCCTCAGGTTTTCACAGAAAGAATTTAACTCACTGATCCGTCTTCCCAGCCCTGACGTAGATTTTGAAGTTTATGTTACCTCTGCCTGGATCATTCTAAAATGCTACTGGCCACTTTGGACCAAGTCTACTTGCGAAATAATGATTTTGGCTGCCTCCATCCCCTGGGAAGGAGAGTGTTCCTTCCTACGATGTCACAGAGCGTGGAAACATTGTCACCTACGAACAAAATAAATGGCAGCTAGCGCTCCGGCAGCTACCGTGTCCCCCACATATGCATCATCTCTGCTTGCTTTGCACCCCGTGCTAATAATTGCCGCTGATAGTCCAGACAACAGCCACCATTCATCAACATCGAGCAGGCACAAGGAGTCACGCCAGGTCCCGTCCTCACAGCTTCATTTATCTTTAAGACCTTCCTGCAAGGTAAATACCTCGTTTACCTCAGCACATAAGAGCTGTGGTTCTGGGGGTCACAGACCATTGTCCACCCCCGCCCCCCACAGGCAGCAGGTGGAGCAATCCTCTCTATTGTGCTTCTCACTATCCCTGACCAGAGGATAAACTTCTGGGGCAAATGTGCTTTGGGACTTGAATGGGAGATGTCACCACAGGTTCATGTGTGTGAATACCTCGCCCCCAGCTGCTGGAGCTGTTTGGGGACCTCAGAGGGTCTTTGGGACATGGGGCCCAGCTATAAGGTCTTTAGAGGTGGGACTTGAGGGTTATGACCCCCACTCTGCTTCCTACCCACTACATCAGCGCCTACTGCAATGGACCAGCCTGCTCTAAAGGTCATGCCTTCCCGCACCAAAAAGGACTGTATACCCTGACCCGTGAGTCAAGACAAACCTTCTGCTCCTAGAAGTTGCTTCTCATTGATCTTTAGTCATTGAGTGAGAGAGTCCTGCTCAGATCGAATATAAGCCCTGCATCTCCCAAGGACTTAGGATGCTCAGCTTCTTCCCAGGCACGGGCTAAAACATCTGGTGCTTGTGAGGAACTAAATCTTGCATATCATATAAGAAGCCTGCTTACAGAGAGGCTGCTGGGCTGGACAGATGGCTCAGTCAGTCGGTGTTTGCTGTGCAACCGTGAGGACCAGCAGCACCCACACAGACAGCCAGGTGTGGTGACTTGCCTGCTCGGGAAATGGAGAATGGAGAAGAGAAGAGGTTTTCTGGCAGCCGCGCTAGCCAAATCGGTGAACGCATAGGGGCAGGGAGAGACCCTGCCTCAACATACAGTGGTGAGAGACTGAACAAGATTCCTGGCACTGACCTCTGGCTTCCACGTGCACACACACATGCATGTGCACACAGGCTACATACACAGACACACACAGACACAGATGTGGCGGGGGATAGGCGCAATGGCAACTACAGGAAGAACCACAACTGTCCCTCTCTCACAGGAATATAAATTGGCCCAGGTTCACTTAGGAGCACCTCAGAACCAGACCCCGGAATGTTGAATGTCTCAAAAACGCTGCAGCCCTGAGAACCCTTCAGCCACTCGAGAAGCTCTCTGCTGCTGCGAGAAGAGCGTGGTCGCAGCCCCGTGGGTCCCGTGACTCCCCTCTTCTGCGGTGCACGCATAGGTGAAATGCCACCGAGCGCGCAGGTCAGAATGCGCCTGTGGCTTGATCCCGCCCACTTGGGATGGGTCACTGGACCTTCTTGTCACACTTTTCCAGGTTTCACAGATGTTCCACACACAGAAGCACATGTTGAACTTTTATGGGAATGTACGTTTAGGGACAGGTGTCTTGAGTGTAGAGGGTAAGGATAGTGGACTCTGATGTTCCCTGTAAAGGGTCCAAAAACAGACACATTAGCTGTGGACACAACATATAATTCCCTCTGCGAAAGAAAAGAAATGTGGTTCTGGCCCATGTGCAACTCAGGTGGTGGAGTGCCTGCCTAGCACACATGTATGAAGATAGATGCTGGGCTGGGCACTGTAATCTCAGTATTTGGGAAGTGGAGGCAGGAGGATCAGAAATTCAGATCATCCTTGACTAGGTTGGGAGTTCAAGGCCAGCCTGTACTACACCATACCCCATGTTGAAATTTATGTGTGTGATAAAAAAGGGATGAAAGAAAGAAAGAAGAAATAAAGAAAGAAAGAAAGAAAGAAAGAAAGAAAGAAAGAAAGAAAGAAAGAAAGAAAGAAAGAAAGAAAAGGCATCCTCCCTCCCTTTTTTCCAGTCAGGCACAGCACCGCCCTCCACCTGGCACACCAAGAATCCTAGAACAGTGAAGAAACGCAGCTCTACCTTTCAGAACTCTGAGCACTGCGCTGTCTGGCACGATGACCACAAGCCACTGGTGATTGTCTGGCTACAAACTCACGTAGCCGAATAAAGCTCCACTCTGCTGGTCCGTGCGCCTCACCTAAAGGTTCTGTAGCCCGGAGCTGACCTAGGACATTTCTGTCATCACCGAACGTTCTATGGGCCAGCACTCTCCCGTAAGGAGGCTTTCATGGGGAGACTGGGGGTGAGCAAACAGAGGCCATCTCCAGTGTGTGGGCGAGGCAGGTGTCCGCTGGGAACCATAGTTAAGGGTCCCCCCCTTCTGGTTGTAATTTTATCTCCACTATCACCCAACTAGATTAACACTGTTATTAGCTCTGTTTTATTGTACTGGGCGTCATGACTGATACCTCTAATCCCAGCACTGGGTGGAGGGGTTTGAGACAGGAGGACTGCCATAGCTTGCGGCCAGCCTGGGCTACACAGTGAGTTTCCCAATAGTCAGGGCTGCATAATGAGAAGCCATCTTAAAAAAAATAAAAAGGAGGGAGGGAGGGAGGGAGGGAGGGAGGGAGGGAGGGAGGAGAGAGAGAGAGAAGAAAGGAAGAAGGGAGCAAGGGAGAGAAGGGAGGAAAGATGCCGGGAAGGTAGGGTGGGAGGAGGAAAGAAACAGGGGGAGAAGGTGGCAGAAAGGAAGAAAGGCAGAAGCACTCCAAGGGCTGGAGAGACAGCAAATGACGAACAGTGGCTGCTCTTCCAAAGAACTTGAGTTTGGTTCACAGAACCTGCACTGGTTGGCTCACAACTGCCTGTAACTCCAGCTTCAAATAATATAACACCCTCTTCTGGGATCTTTAAGTTCCACAAACACACACACGCACACGCACACACACATACACACACACACTCCACACTTACATATGTACTTACACACACACCCTACACACACGTACACACTATCTGTCTACACACACACCACACTTATATACACTCTAGCCACCCTTACATACACACTATACTTACACACACACACTTACACTCACATGTTTATACCCCCCACACCACCCCCTGAACACATACACACTTACACACACACCACACACACACAAACCCCCCACACTTACACACACACCACACACATACAAAATAAATATTATCCTAAAATTACAATTACCAAAAACCAAACCAGAACAACAACAACAAGCCCAAGTGAAGGAGGGCGGGATTTGCATTGAGGACAGCCGCAGCTGTCAGCACAACACACATTCCCTCGGGGATGAAAAGAAGCACGTGGTTCTGGCCTGGGTGGCGTTCACACCTGTGAATGGCCTGTGTTGTATTCTCACACGGATTCACGCACACACTCAGGGTCCACCTTATATATTTCACAGGCCATAAAAGGGAACCACAAGAGCTCTGGACTGAACAGCTATGGAACACAGAGAACAGCGTCCACAAATCCAGCAAACACATCGAGATTCGACATTTTTCAGTAACAGCATCCATTTGAGTGGTTACCGTGAAGAAAATACGCTGTAAAAATCCAAAATGATAACAGTATTGGGAAAGTATCAGTGACTCTGTGACATCTTCTCTTCTGTAAAAACCTCCGTCTGTGTGTTCTGAATAATTGATCAGACGATCCATTAACCTCCACACAATGACCACCCCAGAAGCCACAGTCTAAAGCCACAGGAAGTAATAAATTGTGGGCACGGGTCCTTCATTATTAAAATTAAATGCATCATTAGCAGCTCCCGAGAATATCCTCTTCACTAACTCAGAGAACCCTTCGTGACACATGAACCCAGGTATCATGAAAGCCTACAAACAAGCCGTTTTTCAGAGCCTTCCCTTGTGACCAGAGCTGTGACTTCAGCGCCCACTATGTCATCCAGAGTCAGACAGTTCCTTCCTCCTGCTGCATGGCAACACCCACAGGAAACCGCCCCCCACATCAGCTTCCACAGTCCTCTATGGGCATATTATGGAAAGCCTTGGGGAAGTTTCAGCTGGGGGGGCACCCCAAAAACTGGTGGAAAAGGTGGGGTACATGGGGTCTCCCTGCGACTGAGTATGCGCTTGTAGCAGGGTGGTGAGGCATGGGGACGCAGGTAGCATTTGGATTCTGTCTTAAAGACTGCCATCAGCTCTCTGACCTGGTAAGAGCAACTTCATTCCTCTCAGTACCTACAGAGTAGGAAATGAGCAGGACCCCAAGTCAAAGGCGGTGAGTCCAAAGGCAAGCGCAGGGCCCATCCTCTTGGTGCATCGCTCAACTCAGAGCCTCAAATGCCACATCAGGGGTCTGACTCCAAGTGTTCTCTAGCTTGGCTTCCTTTGGACTGCGTCTGGTTATTCTCCCAGGCAGGAAGTGGTGCCCCCAACGATGGCAGATCTTCCCACCTTAGTTAAACAAGAGATCAGTCTTCCAAGTGATCTTAGAGTCTACCAGACTGACAGAGGACGCCAGGCATCACGGGCTGCCCCCATTCTCAGGCCTGCCTCACCCACCTGGGGGACCTAGACCTCCACCCAGATCAACATCTTCCCTAGAGAAAGCAACCACCTACCAAAGGTTTTCTCAAACATTCTGGAAGAAACTTCAATGTCATGTGCCCACCACTCGAGAGCCAATCACACAGCAGAGGGAAACATGGAGGACGACAGTCAATGCCACACCGTGGAGACAGGAGCGAGTGTGCTATCTCATACACAGACACCGAGGGCCGGCATGGGCAGGACCTCCTCCAGCTCTGGACGTCTGCCCTACACATCTTGCCACTGGGAGAAAGTGAGAAGATGTTGCAAGGATGGTGGCTTCTATATGATTACAATGACTTTGCGGCAAAAGATCAGGAAATGTGGGCAATGCCAGAAAGAGAAGACTCATGGGTGGCTGAGCAGGGTGGCAAATGTCTGTGGTCGCAGTACTTGAGAGACTGAGTCAGGAAGACTGCCCGTCTGGGTCTGCCATGACTATGTAGCAAGACTCTAAACACATGATTTATGTTAAATCATAACACATAAATACATACAATGCCTTGCAGCCAGCTGCTTCTCCTTCTCATCCCAGCTTCCCTCAGTCTCACCACCGCAGCCCCCAGGCTCCACATCTGAAGAGCAGTGGAGAATCTTCCAGAATGCATTCATCCATAGGCAGGTCTCGGAGCCTATGACAAGCCAAGGGAAGTGGCCCAATCCTCTTGCTCACTTTGTGTGTCTTTGTATCCATGTTGCTTTTGCCAAAGAGACCAAGGCTAAGAACAGGGCTGCTTTCTCCCACAGCTCCGGCCAGGCCCCTGCACGTGGCTGCTCAGAGCCCTGCTCCCAGGCAAAAGCTCCATTCACATGCCGGCTCTCGGAAGCTCTCTTTCTGTGAAATGCCTAATTTTTAGTTCGCTCATTGCTTGCTATTCCACAGTGTCCCTGGCCTGCTCAAGGGCAAGCCTTGTCCACGAGAAGCACAAAGCTGCCTTTGCCTAAGAGCCAAGAACAGAGACGAGGGGAGCCACAGCTGAGGGGACCTCTCTCCTCACCACGCTGACTGGCCCGATTCTTCCCCTGTGCACCGGGGGTCACCCTGCCAGGGAGTGTGCACAGCTCGGAACTCCCAAGGGTCTTGTGCCTGGCAAGTGGAGAGGGTAAATAAATCTTGGGGAGAGGGGAAGAGAAGGAGACAATCTCCAGAGAATAGTGCCCTGAAGTGGTCCCTCGAGTTTCAGACTTCTAAGAGAAACCCTCAAGAGGTAAGGACTTCCCTGTCACTTGGAACAAGATGCTAACTGGGGAGGCTTGCAAAAAAATGGGATGGGTTGGTCAGTGGATAACAGACACATAGGTAATACACAGAGTATAGATAGACATATACAAACATACATGCATAGATGGTAGACATATGGATGATGGATAGATAAGACACATGCATAAAAGACATACAGTATGTAGATAGATAAATGAGAGATAACACATAGCGATAGATCTGTGTGGGTTCTATAGAGGTAGATAACAGACAGGTATTTATGTAGATAGATGATTGATAGGTAGATAGTAGATAGGCGATGGTATATGATAATCGATACATATATGCAAGGATGTATACATAGATGACATAAAGATACAGAGGCACATAGAAGATTGGTAGGTAGATGGATAAACAGGCTAGAGATGAAAGAAACTAGAGGACAGACAACCAAGCTATTATCTTACTGAATCCTGTAGCATGACTAATAAAAACCCAGAGGCAGATATTGGGGTTCAAGCTGAAAATCAGAAAAGCAAAACAGCCAAGCCACTAGTGAAGTCTTACCTCTACCAAGGCTGGGTCACTACAGACTGAACCCTGAGCCTCTGTCTCCTCCCACCTTATATTTCCCTTTAGTGCTGGGATTAAAGGCCTGTGACTCCCTAGTGCTGGGATTAAAGGCGTGAGCCACCACCACCTGGATCTGTTTCTATTTTGATCTTGTGTAGCCCAGGGTAGCCTTGAACTCACAGAGATCCATCTGCCTCTGTCTCCCAAATCCTGGGGTTAAAGCTGTGTGACACCACTGCCTGGCCTCTAGTGGCTTAGTCTTTCCCTCCAATCTTCAGGCAGACAGACAGACAGAAACTTATTAAAAATGAAGGTGCAGCTAAGTTGAAGACAGTTGTGGGTATCATGGGGCATGCCCAAATGTTTGTCTTCTAAGTGATTCTAGATCCTGTCATGTTGACAACCAATTATCAGCCATCTCAAATGTCCTCTCACATCCTGCTCAGCTTTGCTTCCCAAGCTTCCCTGGTCTTTCCTGATGCTGGCATCTCGCATAGGACAGACACATCTTTGTCCATCATCACTGCCTGCCAGATGTAGTCAAAGATGTTGCTGGAACATCTTCCAAATTCCACAGGTCAGAGCATGCTCACAGAGAAAACCTGCAGGAACCATGGGAAAAGGGTATGCACACCAAAATCTGGGGTAAAGGGGACAAGGTAAGAAGCCAGAGCTCAGTAGTGACCAGGCCAAAGGTGACCAGAGAAGAAGGCGGGGGGGGGGGGCCTGATACCTTCATCACCCACAACCATATCATATTAAAAGTGAGTTATTGGCATAAACAGCAGCTTTGGGCAAGGGCTATGAATTCAGTGTGGAACTCAGGACAGAAATTAACTCGGATATTCCTGTTTCTGTGACTGCTTCACAAACACACAGGATAAGGAGTCAATACCTGCACCATGTCCCTCACCTCTGTGAGCCCGTCACGCAGTCACAACTTGCAAAACAGGAGCCAACGGCAACCTCACCAGAGGGCAAAAGCCAAGAGCCAGCCTCAAGCCAGCTGAGGCCTTTACAGAGTTGGCTCAGAGCTGTGTAAAAGGAGACTGAGCTTTAGTTTTCCAGCCACCCAGACCTGAATAATCACACAGAAACTATATTAATTACAATACTGGCCAATGGCTCAGGTATATTCTTAGCTAGCTCTTGTATCTTAAATTAACCCATTTCTTTATTTTCTATTTTACCATGAGACTCGTGGTTTGTCATCTCACATCTTGCTTCTTGGGAGGCTACATGGCGTCTCTCTGGCTCTGTCTTCTTTCTTCCTCTGTCTCTGCTTGGATTTCTCACCTTGCTATATTCTGCCCTGCCATAGGCCAACGCAGCTTCTTTATCAACCAATGGTAATAGAACATATTCACAGAATCCAGGGGGAAATCCCACATCAGAGCTGGCTGGTGTCACATGCCCAAAGTGAGGTGTCATGACACAGATGTAGGCAGAACTCACAAGGAACACGAAGAGGAGCCTCCTGCACAGCTCAGGGCTCTGCAGACAGGGAGTTGTTCTGGGTTGGAATCCTCTCTAAATGGCCCATCAGCTGTCCTCACAACTGAAGGGTCACACAGGAGCACCAAGAGCAAGGGTCGCAGCAAGAAGACAACTGCAGCAAGAAGACAACTGCATGCCTGGTGGCATCTGAAGGGAAGTCTGTGGTAGAGACAGCTCTGCAGGGAAGCTGCAAGGCCTTGGAGTGCAGTGTGTCAGCTTACAGCCAGGGGGTGGGCTGCGGGAGGCAAGGGATGCTAAGACAAAAGCACTAATCACACTGAATGTCAGAAATAGGGAATGGGCATAGGCTACAAAAGCATTCTCTTCTCTCTCCTTAGAGTATTTATGTAAAACTGAAATTATCTAAGATTTAAATGATTTAAAAAACCACTACTCTTTCATATCAGGCTGAGTTAGAGGCTTCTGAGTCACTTCAGTGCCTGGGACATGTGTGTTCTGTGGAAGGCACCAGTAGACGGGACCTGGACACCTGAAGTGTTCACACAGGGCAGAGCTGTGTAGGATGTTTATCCGTACCCACGTTATTGGCAGAGACTCCTGCAGTGTCCTCAGACCCCAGGTGACATTGGCCACGTGTACTGTTCCTGTCTCTAGTCTCTGGTGTAAGGTTTGACACACAGTTCCCATTGCAGGGTGAGAGCAGGGGTTCAGTCATGTCTCCACACTCCACCTCTCTGTGGGATACCCAAGGTATGAAGGTCTGTGTGCAACCAGGTCCCTTCCCAAAAGGGTCTCTGAGACAGAGGAAGCTGCTGGGGAGCTGACGGCTCTCCTCAACCCTCACATCACCTTCATAGGCTCCATCTTCTGGCACCGTCCTCACTGAATGGCAGACCTGTGAGACTAAACAAGGCCACACCCAGGAAGGGAGGGAGCCCTATCCATGGGCACAGAACCAACGTGAAGACGCACTCAAAGGCCTCATCAGGACAGCACACTGGACATAGCAGTGATTTCAAAGGACCATTGCATGAGATAAGGTAACAGGAGTTGTCTGTAAATAGAAGTTGCTGTGTACATGGATAGCAGGAGCACCGCCCTTGAGTCAGAATTATAGTCTAGACGACTCAGGGGCTTGGGTTTGTATCTGAAGTGGAGGGCAAAGCCCTCAACCTGAAGGATCTGCCACCTTCCAAGTAGATGGTGCCATCCAGGGAAACCTCCGGCTGGTGTGCACCCGAGGGGCTCAGGCATGAAGATGTCAGGGGAACCTGAGACACTCAGTTCGGTTTCCTCCTTTCCCAAACCCTCACATGTAGTGCTATTAGGAGGTGTGGTCTTGATGGAAGAAGTCACCCTGGGGATGGACTTTGAGGACCCTTATGCTCATGCTATACCCAGTGACACAGTCTCCTTCTGTTGCCTGCAGATCAAGATGTAGAACTCTCAGCTCCTTCTCCAGCACCGTGTCTGCCTGCACACTGTCATCCTTCCCACCATGACAACAGTGGACTAAATCTCTGAGGCTGCAAGCTGACTGCAAAGAAATGTTTCCTTTATAAGAGCTGCCATGGTCAAGGTGTCTCTGCACAGCAACAGAAACTCTAAGTTACTCCGTCTGCGAAGCCGGGAGAGACATCCTGTGTGCTACAAAGACTGAGTCAACAGCTGGAAGACAGCAGTGGCTGCTCTTCTGCCACTCTACCCTATGACCTCAAACTTTCCCATGCGAAGGGAGGGCAGTGCCAATCCCTTCTGTTAGTTCTCTCCTCTACAGGACATGCACTTAGCAACCATGCACCAGCCCATGGCTCTACAGACAGAAGCCTGGGCTCTCAAGTCTGGGAATTCCTCCGAGGCATCCCAGGCAGCAGTTTGCCTTCTCAAGGGACCTGGGAAGAGTCTGTTTCCACACCCACTTGGGACTTGGGTCAAAACTCAGTTGCTTATGGCCATGGTCTCTGTCAACAGCCACCAGGAGCCATGCTAAGCAATAGGGGTCATAAATATTTCTTTCCCCACACAGGTCCCTCCCACTTCAAAGTCACTGTCTGTGGCCCATGCCAGGCTCCAATCTCAAACCCATGAAGAGTTTTGTCCCTTCTGAAGGGATCATCTGATGAGATCAGTCCCACTGAGGACAATGCACTTTCTCAGGGTGAAATGCTTCCATGTCACACAGCCTAGATGCAGTGACATCATCCTTGTTACTACTGGACGCTCTGAAAAACCCAGGAAAGGGGACAGGGCAAGACATAGGTTACTAAGGGTATCTCCCTCTGTTCTGGAAAGAGAAGCAGAGTCAATACTCAGTGTGTCCAGATGCTGCCATACATTCCAGGAGAGTTTTATCCAACATCTATGCCTAAGCCCCACAAGGTTCACTGTGGTCCAGACGATCATTTCCCAGGTCAGGAACCTACCCTGTCTAGTCACTAGCCTCTTCTACTCCTGTCCTAAGAGAAAGACTACTGAAACTCATGTGGAATTCATGCCCCACAGTTACCCCCATGTTCAAGCTGGGCAAAGCCCTTGGCTTCACCCTAGTGTGCCCAAATATCACACAGATGCACCAGGAGATACATTGTCCCCTGTTATTTCTAACACATCACGCTCATAATTCTTTCACAGGCATGTCAGAAATTCTGTGAGTTGGACATTTTGCCCAGTGAGCTCAGGTCCAAGCCAATCCCTCCTCTCTCTACAGCTACCCAATCTCTGACTAGAGGAAGGTCTTGGAAATACATCGGGCAGACTCACTATGTCAGCCATGCATATGCAAAGTAGCATGTACTTCTGTAACTGGAGGTTTCTCTCCTGCCTGCCAGTTCCCGAATAACCACTCAGAGGCTTAATATTAATTACAAACTCGTTAGCCTATTACCCAGGCTTATTATTAACTAGCTCTTACAACTTAAATTAAGCCATTTCTATTAGCTTCTATCTTACAATGAGGCTTGTGGCTTGTTGCCTCACATCTTGCTTTCCCCAGAAGCTGCTGGCATCTCCCAGACTCCGCCTTCTTTTTCCCTCTCTCTTTGCTTGAATTTCCTGCCTGGCTCTATTCTGCTTGGCTACGGGCCAAATAAGCATCTGTATTAATCAATGGTAATAAAACAGCAGACAGCATGAAGAAGCATTCCAGATCACACCTCTGATTTTCTATGCTCTTGCTCAGAGGGGACCATCTCTTCTCCCAAGAAGACCCTTCACAGCGGTTCTGGCTTCTTTTCCCCACCACACTGCGCACCTCTCCACCGAGCCCGAGAGTTGCTCAGACACCCTAAGCTCTCTCCTCCCATGGAGCTTTTGTGAGTGATTGTCCCTCAGCCTAGCACATTTCCCTTCCCCTGACCTCTTGCAATGGTTCTCCAACCCGCCTTTTGGTTCAATGATCTCCCTGGCCCTGGAACCTCCCCCAGCTTGCAGAGCATGCTGGCCTCTGTACCTCCTTATGTGGCAGCAGGACAGGCTTCTTTCAGCTTGGTGGTACATTTGACGCCTGTGCCAAGCCTGCCAGAGCCCACCCCCACTAGACCACCCACTGCATGAAGGTGGGGCTGTGGGTTTGCTCACTGCACATGCCCCCCGCCTGCAGCATGCTGGGTCCTGTAATTGGCTCACAGTATGCTGGAAGGGAGAAGGACAGGGACCACATGTGCAGTGAGCCGAGTGTCACCGCTGCTATCTGTATCTGCCTTTTTCTTCCTCGAGACTCTGGATGGTGAGAAAAGCTACCCAGTTCTGTCTCCAAGAAGCGCTGGGACCTGAAATGTCACCTGTGACATGCTAGCAGGGACCAAGGATGCTGAAGGAAAGGGTCCTGTCAAAGGCCACTGAGATGAAGCTGCCAGCTCAAGCCCAGCACCAAGAGAGCAGCAGAGAGGGAAAGACAAACACAGTCAGAAGACAGTGCACATCCTCCCCCAGGAGAACAGCTGCTCGGTGCACATCCTCCTGGAATAAACTGGGATCTGCTCGTTTTTAAAAGCCACACAGAGCCTAATTATCCACAAATGTGCAGGCCTGTTTTAGCAATATGGGTGAGTGCTAAGCCGTGCTCCGAGCCCCTCCGCCAGTTTCTCCAGCTCCCGGAATTTCCAACAGAATAGCACCAATTAGTCTCAGGTCACCACGAGGCTGGAGGTTTAACCTTTCAAATCTCCTTTTTCTTCTTCTGTTTTGCTTTTCTTTGTCACTGTGGACAGAGCTAAGAAGGGGTGACTGGGACAAATGCCACTGGCTGCACCTTCGGTTCAGGCTCAGTGTTGAGCAAGGACAAGGTGTTTGCAATGCTGAGGGTGGGACCTGGGGCAGCATAAACCTTAGATAAAGGAAGCCAGACTATGCCGGGAAGACTTAGGAAGGCATTAGAGACAACCAAATCAGATCCACACCACTTGGAATAATTATCTAAGGGGCCAGATACATCACATTAGCTGCCGAGGTTGACAAAGGGGACATGGGCTCCTCCCATCCACCAGAGAGCCTGCCAGACCAGGCCAACTGAAGCACAGGGCAGCGTGCTGAGAAGGCCCTGTGATGTGTCAGCAAACTTCCCCAACTGCCCCCCTTAACACCAAGGAGAAAAAGCAAACTTTCCCTAAAGTTCAACTTCGGCCACTGCGAGGACTCTGAGAAAACGGCCAGCACAGAGTGCACAAGACCCTGCATATAGGCACTCCTTCTGGAGCCTGCAGGAACCTCAGAACCCACGGGGCTCGCGGTTAATGGGCCAGTCTCAGCCTGGAGCCCCAGCTGCCCTGTGACTCATCCTCTGACCTTGGTGTGCTGGTTCTCCCGAGAAAATGAGAGCCAGTGCCTTGAAGGAGGGGGTCCCCTGTGCACCCACTCTGCGGCAGGCTGCCCAAGTGGAGTTGAGAATTCCTTTAGGGAGGCTAGATTCTCCTTGGTGGCCATGAGCAATCCCGGTGACCAGTGGAGATTGGAGCCCTGGAAGTTTAGGGCATGCAGAGGGCCACGGCTTTCCTGGGTCACACACCAAGGTGCGTAGGAGACTCTCCAGGCCTGAGTGGAAGCTCTTCCCTGGAGACAGGACAGGCTAAAGATGACTCACGGGGCCTGGGCTATTCCTGGGTCCCAGGCACTGTCCTTAGTAGCCAAACTGGCCTTCTAAGTACCCCCTCCTCTAAGTGACCCTCACTGTACAAGTGTGGAAACCAAGACTCAGAGACTGTCCACAACGAGTCCATAGAAAAACAGATATCTAGGGAGTCGGGCGGTGGTGGCGCACGCCTTTAATCCCAGCACTTGGGAGGCAGAGGCAGGTGGATCTCTGTGAGTTCGAGGCCAGCCTGGTCTACAAGAGCTAGTGCCAGGACAGGCTCCAAAACTGCAGAGAAACCCTGTCTCGAAAAACCAAAAAAAAAAAAAGAAAGAAAGAAAAACAGATATCTGACCCCAGCGCTTATGTTCCTGCCTGTGTCCTTCAGGCCCTGGCCAGGTGACTTCTAATATCAAGGTGCTCCCCACCAGAGACAACAGGAGACCTCCCCCTAAGATGACCTGACAACAGGAGCCCACAGAAAAAGCTTTCTGAAGGTCTGCAGGGAAGCCTGACGGGGGCCTATGGCCCCGGTTGGTCTTGCCAGCATTTCCCTGTGACCATCAAAGGAATGCACTGGACAGTTTGCCCTTGGCCTAAGCTGGCCCATGTGTCAACTCCAATAGAATCTGCCGAAGCAAATGCTACAGTTGACCCTGAAAGTTCCTGCGTGTTTATTTCCACCCCTCCCAAGACAGACACTGGGCTGAACCACAGGCCTGACATACATGATAGATGCGTGAAGAACGGTCTCATCTGAGCCCTCATAGATCACCCAACCTATCAGCTAACAGACACCCCAGGACTGGAAGCATGTTACTGAAGGCCACTGCGGTACTGGGGTACTTCTGCAAGTCTGTGACATCGCAGAGAAGGGCCGAGACCAAAGAAGGCAGATGAGTGTATGGCTGCGTCGCATACACAGCCTGTCGTTTACCTATGGACACGCCGTTCAGATGGGGAAACGCTAGGCTGTGTGGCCTTCTTCATAGCAGCCACCCCACTCACCATGCACACTGAAACATCAGCTGACAGAGAAGCCACCATCAAAGGACCACGGAGCAGTGTGAGAACTGGCAACAATGTCTGCTTTGCGCTGGTGCCTGCATCTCCTGCATCTTCCAGGAAATGCCTTTGGGAATCTTTCTATATTTCAATTATCTGCCACTATGGCATTAGTAATGGTGTAGGCCCATCTTTTATTTCCATTAAAATATATTTGATTTAAAAATTATCCAGTCCTCCCCGGGTTTCCATAGGGATTGATCTAGGACCACAATCCTTAGGTCTTTAACATCAAATGGTGTTGGTCTGCCTAGAACCCATCTGTCTTCCTGGATGCTTTAAGTCCTCTCTAGAAGACTTATGATACCAAATATACTGGGAAAACAATGTTAATTGTTGCTATACCACATTAATGATAGAACAGTGTCAATTTTCAAAGTTTGTGAAGGGGTTTGGAAGATGGTTCAGCAGATGAGGGCAATGTCTGACCCGAGTTGGATCTCGATGGCCCCCAAGGTAGAAGAAGAGAGTCAACACCAAGTTTTCTCTGACCATCCACATAGACAAGCTGTCTGAGTGAGGCCATACAGCTGCAGTCCTAGTGCAGGGGAAGAGGGTGGATCCCTATAGCTCACAGACAAATAATCCATAAGCACTGGGTTCAGTGACTGAGTCTTCTCAAAAGACAGAGAGAGGAGCAGTTCAGAAAGATACCCCAAGGCATCCTCCTGAATATTAACCTTCATCAGGCGATGAAAGGAGACAGAGACAGAGACCCACATTGGAACACCAGACAGAAATCTCAAGGTCCAATTCAGGTGCAGAAGGAGAGGGAGCACGAGCAAGGAACTCAGGACCGCGAGGGGTGCACCCACACACTGAGACAATGGGGATGTTCTATGGGGAACTCACCAAGGTCAGCTGGCCTGGGTCTGAAAAAGCATGGGATAAAACCGGACTTGCTGAACATAGCGTACAATGAGGACTACTGAGAACTCAAGAACAATGGCAATGGGTTTTTGATCCTACTGCATGTACTGGCTTTGGGGGAGCCTAGGCAGTTTGGATGCTCACCTTACTAAACCTGGATGGAGGTGGGCGGTCCTTGGACTTCCCACAGATCAGGGAACCCTGATTGCTCTTCAAGCTGATGAGGGAGGGGGATTTGATCGGGGGAGGGGGAGGGAAATGGGAGGCGGTGGTGGGGAGGAGGCAGAAATCCTTAATAAATAAATAAAATTTAAAAAAAATATAAATAAATAAATAAATGAAAGAAAGATACCCCATGTTGACCTCTCGCCTCCATGCAAACACAACACAACACACACACACACACACACACACACACCAAAAGCAGTTCATAAGACCTGGAGACATAGCTATCTGTGAGTGTTTTCTAGGCATATGCAAAATCTGGGTTTCTCTACAGAGAACTCCTAACCCTGTCTACACAGAGAGTGTAAGAGAACAGTATAGGCTGTGGGAGGTGCAGGCACACCCCTTAGAGCAGGAGCAGAGACAGTCCTGGGGCTGTGAGCACATGCCAGGACCTTTGCACAGAAGTCTCAAGAGAAGGTCAGCAGCTAGCCACCCACGTAATCCGAAAAACACATTAATCCCAGAACCAGCTCCATCTAAGCCAAGGTTCCCCTCCAAATAGAAGTAAGCATCTGTCTCAGGGAGGGGTGGAAATTGTGACCTCTCTCCTGACTTTAATTAAATCCTCAGGATGATTCTTATCTGCATGTGGATACAAATGTCCAAGAAAGAACACAAAGGAAAAGGAATAATAATAATATATTATTAATAATAATAATAAATACCAGCAATGTGGTTCATTAGTAAAATGTTTGGACAACTTTTGAAAAGAGTTCTATTCAAAACAGTTGCAGAATAATGCAATAGTTTATCAAGTGGTGCAGACACAGCTCCTACCCTCTCCTCATTTCTTAGGAAAGTCATACATCTGCCAACCAACCACTGTCAAAAGCTAACTGATGCGCCCACCCGGTAGGACATGCAAACCAGGCAGGATAAGCATCCACCAGGTACGTATGCAAACGATGTGTGTTAACAAAGAAGAGCTTGAGTCACAGCCATGAGAGGTGGGACCTTCAGCAGCTCTGCACAAGGCTGACTGAGTCTCGGCCATCAGTTGCCTTGACTTTTGTTGGCTTTGGTCATGCGTCTTAGGGTTTCTTGTAGACAGATTTTTCTTTGGGGCCTCAGCTCACAAATAATGACACGGAGAATTCTTATTAATTGTGAAAGCTTGACCTTAGCCTAGGACTAACCCTTATAACTTAAGTTAACCCATATTTTTTATTAATCTTCATCCTACCATGTGGCTTTTACCTCCCTCCCACTCTGTGTGCCCACTCATTCCGTGTCTCCATGGTGTCTTTCCCAAGCCTAGACTCATCTCCTACTTCCTCTCTCTCTGCCCACAAGTCCCACCTATACTTCCTGCCTAGTGATGGACCATTCAGCTCTTTATTAAACCAATCGCATCAACATGTCTTCACACAGTATACATATATCCCACATTTCCTCCTTTTTGTCTAAGTTTTCAGTTTCTATTGCTCTGACAAAATGCCAGAACCTGAAAGGCAAGTTGGGAAGGAAAGGGATTTATTCAGCGTACACTTCTACATCACAGGCCATCACCAAAGAAGTCAGGACAAGAACTCAAGCAGGACAGGGACCTGGAGGCAGGAGGCAATACAGAGGCCATGGAGGGTACTGCCTACTGCTTGCTCCCCATGGGTTGCTCAGCCTGCTTTCTTATAGAACCAAGACCACTAGCCCAGAGTGGCCCCACCCACAATGGGCTAGGTCCTCCCTCATCAGTGGGCAGCAGGGATCATGGGGCTGGGATCATAGCTGATTAGTTGAATCCCTTACTCAGTCCCACACTCGCTTCTTCTGTACTGAATCCCCCACTTTTTTTTTCTTTGCAGTAGAGAAACAAACCTAGGACCTCACAGGTGCTAGGGAAGTGATCTACCACTGAGCCACACCCTCAGCCCTGTACTTGCTCCTGCTAGGAGCATCACTGTACTATTATACCATCAAACTCAAAGCAAAAACTACACTTCCCAATATCCCTTGCAGCTGGGAGTGGCCATTCAATGCTCTTCTGGCCAAGCAGGTGTACAGGGATGATGTCACTGGAAGGACTCCAAGAAATCCAAGACACACCCAACATTTGGCACCCTCTGCCTTTCCCTGATCCCTTCATCTGCCTAGAAAGCTCACTGGTCTCTGCAGTCGGAGCACTGGAAGATGGCTGCAGAGGCATTCTCCTGCCTCAGGAAAGACCCTGATCTCATTTATTTAAGCCACCATGTCAAAACAAGTCAATCTTTAAAACAGCATCTCCCATAGAAATCTGGACTACCTGATTCCGAAACAAACTGACTACCGGGTCACTACTTTGCAGAAGTGATCACCTCTACAACAGACTACTTCCCTGCCTCTGAAACCCTGTAGAGCTACAGCTGGGCTACTAAATAAAATGGGCTGGAGGGTATGGGATGGAAAAACTTTTCAAAGCCAAGAATAATGGATCTCACATACTTAGTTAGAAGGAAGCTGCTTTCGTTTTCTTGTGGCATTTCTATCTACTCTGTACCAGGGGCAGAAGCAGCCCAGGACATCCCAGCCTGCACACCCATCTGCTCCAGAGCTGAAGGTTTCGGTCTGCACTGTGACACCCTCCCTGCATCTCCAGAGCAGTCTCCTTCCCTAGAAGTCACGGTGCACTTGCAAAAAATAAAAACAAGCTCGTCACAAAAAAACTAACCTGTGAAGACACATCTAAACCTCACTCACAAAGAACCCAAAGCTGTTACGACAGGATAAAGTGCGGACTCGAGGAAGGTCCTGGCCGGGATGCGGAAGAAAGCTATTGCGGTGCTCATGGTGAGCAGAAGTTTAGAGGAGTGACCCAACAAGGGCACAGAGGTAATGGCAAAGCCACTGGATCCAATGGCTGGGAGTCAGTTGTCCACACGTCATGTGGCTTTGACATAGGGAGGACCAGAATCCAGAAAAGACCCCGAATCCTCCTCCATCCTCCTCTCATCACTGACTGAGATGAGTCCTTGACCCCGAGGGGCATTGTCTCTAAACCCGACAGAACCAGGCACCAGGTGACTGGAATGGACCACACACTGTCCACCCTAAGCTCCCCACCAACCTCCTACTGGTTCACAGTCTCCCTAAACGTGTTAATGACAGATGGGATTGTTCCAGAAGTCAATGGGATGCGGGGAAGTCTAATAACTACGTCCCCAAATGTCCTTACTGTGGACTAACAGAATTCTCCAATCTAACTACTACCATTATACCTTTTCGTCAGTAGTCAGGGTAGAGCCTGGAGTCTTATTCATACTTGACAAGTATTCTACCCTGAGCTGTCTCTCTAGCCCTCTTTCAATTTTTATTTATTTTGGAAGGGGATGGTTTCAAGACAGGGTTTCTCTGTATCTTTGGAGGCTGTCCTACAACTCACACAGATCCACCTGCCTCTGCCTTCCAAATGCATGTGCCACCACAGCTGGGCTCAATTTTTAATTAAAAAAAAATCTCTAAGTTACCTAGGCTGACTTTGAACTTGGGAGCCCAGCTACCAACTTCATTTTAAAAGAAACTAAACCTTAAGGAAGAAAAGAGACTTGTCCAAAGTAACACTTGTACACAGCAAACCAGCATGCAGAAAAGTCCGTCTTCCCCCAGGCAATGGATTTCCTTGTTCTCTTTGCTGAGAAGATCCAGAGTGGCCTAGCATGTTACCTGTCAAACTTTGGAAAGCTAGTTGAACTGAAATAAATTAATCCCATGTAAATAATTTTTTGTGGTTAGGAATTTCCCCTTAAGGATGACATAATCAGACCAAGGGAAGCCGAGAATCTCTCCAGTAAGACAGCCGAAGACCACTGAAATATACTGGTATATCTGGCGATCAACCCTGAGGACCCTAAAGAGGAAATACATACACCCTTCCTTCAGGGAGCCTCCAGGCCAGAGTATCACTGCTCAGGAAAGCTGTGTGCGGACTAGAATATTCTAGATCAACCTCCAACATGCAGAGCACAGTACCACAAGGCCACCAAGCACTTGGAAAGTGACTGAAGCAAGTGGGGAGGGCCATTGTCATCTTAGTTTCATTTGGAAGTAAGATGGCACCTGTCACTGGTGGCTATGGTGATGGGCAGATCACAAGATGTCCATCAAATGGATAGCAATCAAATGGTGTGGTGCAGAGGAAGGCGGGAGCTGTGAGATAGAGAAGCGAGCGGACAGAAAGGGAGAATGCTCTCTCACACTGGCATTGAATACACTAGCATTAACCAGCCATGGGCAGCACCCGCAGGACTCGTCATGGTCACTGGCTTCTGCGTGAGAGACAGGGGACAGGGATTCCAGAAGGGTCCAAACATGTTCTGTGTGAACACACACCACACTTCCATAGTCAACAGAAAACACTGTGAGTTTTTAAACTCTGTTTTTTTGTACAGCATGTAGTTTTTATTTTTAATAACCCTAAAGAAAATGACAAGGTAATTACTGCGTAGTTCTACTGCTAATTAAAACATGTAGACACTCTGCAAGGGGCCAGAGGGAGATCCCCAGAACTCAGGACTCCAGAGGAAGAGAACACTCGAGGAATGCGCATAGAAAGAGCCACGATCAAGGCAGGCTGTGCTGGTCTATGGCCCTCACCACCCAAGACAGAGGACCCACGGAGGGTCGGAGGTGAAGGAGCACCCAGAGCCAATCAACATCCAGAAGGCTTGCCCTTCTGTCCCTCTGTGAAGAGAGAGAGAGAGAGAGAGAGAGAGAGAGAGAGAGAGAAAGAGAGAGAGAGAGAGAGAGAGAGAGAGAGAGAGGTTGAGGCTGTCTTGAGGGTAGAAAGGGAGGCTCAGACCAGAGCAGGAAGACATGGAGAAAGTGAGGGGCTCCAGGAGCCCAGGGGCAGCTCCAGGAGCCCAGGGGCAGCTCCAGGAGCCCAGGGGCAGCTCCAGGAGCCCAGGGGCAGCTGGACACGGGCTTTGGGAGAAGAAAGTGTCAAGACCTGTTGTCACATGCTGAGACGGTGGTGAAGGGAATGTCACAACCAGCTGTGGCTTCTGCTGAGCTCTGGAGGAACGGGCTAAGGAGGTCGGAGGCACACTAGCCCAGAGTCTGGGGGAAAGTCTATACATTAGAGTGCAGCTCTGGAGAGGAGAGACCTCTAAAGTATCCCCTCTTCTCTGAGCCACAGGCAAAGGTGATCTGTCCCTTAAGAAAGACATCTGACTGCAATATCCTCCTAGCTCATTCCCACCTGGCCCATCCCAAACCATATCAGGTACTAAAGGATAAAGGCCAGGGTCACTTAGTGCCCTATAAAGCACAGGTGACCCTGCCACACAGAGAGGATCCTGGCCACCAACGACAGGGTACTGAGCTGAGAAGACGGGACAGAGGTCCTGCCTAGTTATACAACGGTCCCTGCAAAGCAAAGCCTAGGTGGAAGTCCATCTGAAGCCACATGGAAACACTCGAAAAGCACTGTGGGTGGCCGCTGGCTGGCCTGTGGTCCTGGCATCTGGAGCCCAAGGAGATGATCTGGGAGAGGAAGAAGGAGAGGTGGAGAACAGTACAAAGAAACCCAAACACACCAGGAGGAGGAAAGAAGGCCAGAGAGGGAAATGCCAAGACAGGAGGGGGCAGGAGGGGGCAGGTCGGGGCTCTTAGCACAAGGAGAGAAAGCCAGAGATCTGGGGACCCAGAGCCTTGGGAGGAGGGATGCTCATGGGAGCACTCCCTGGCTGTTGCAGGTTTCGCGCTGGAAGAAAACCTAACTCCTCTTTGGGTGCAGAGCACAACTTAGAAAGAGAACCCTGCCAGGAGCAGACGCAGCTCCAATTGCGACACACAAGCAGGGCTGACTTAGGAGAGATAACGTTAGCCCTGCAGCCCAGTCTGTGCCATAGATGGGGATGCTGAGAACCTGATACACAGGGAAGACACGCTAATGTGCTCAGCGCAATCAAGGAACCAAAAGTTATCACAAGACCCATTTGTTATCCTTCGTGCTAAGGAAAAGGCATTCGTGGCATGGGGTGTTGGCAAGGTTTTATGCCCTGAGTACTGCCACAGCTGTGCAAGGAACCCCCACAAGGAGTGTGAATGAGTATATTGACCAAGAGGTGCAATGTCATCAGAAGAACAAACGTGGCCCGGACATCCCGTGAGCTGGCATCTATCCATCAGACAAGGCAGCGTATGCTCTCACCACTGTGTTGCTCATGAGGGATAAACACTGGACACAGCACAGCACCTCATAGCTAAACTAGAAAACGCCTTCCTTAGGACATCACTGCACGGCCGCTCGGAGGAGAGGCTGCTGTGAAATGCTGTCCTCTGGGGACAACAGCTGTCGTCTCTAACACATCTGCTGGGACTGTCTGCAAAGACCCTTGAGATCAGACTTGGTGGCTGTGAAGGCTCTCTCATAGGAGGAGGTGTGGGAGAGCTACTGAACCCCCACCTGAGACCCCAGGCGCTCCTTCCTTTACTACCCTGCTAATCATACGTGATCCTGCCCTAGACTCATGTGATGTTGGGGTCTTGGGCAGTGATAGCGTATATAAGCGCATGGAAGGCTGGGCGAGGAGCTCCACCCAAGCTAGAGTGGACAGTCTCATCCAGGCCGGGGCGAGACTCTCGGGTAGCTGGTTTTTAGTCACCCACATTCCTGTAAGTAGCCACTTACCCATGTTCTGTAAGGAAGCCCAATAATCTCATTGGCTATATCACATTAGATTTTGATAGAATTCCATGCGGATTTGCCAATGGTTTTCTGTAAGCGGGGAAGGACTAGACATGCATTTATGTCTCCCCAGGGCATGAGTCCTCTCAACAGAGACAGACACAGCCGTGTGACAAGCTCCCCACAGCCAAGGCCATTAGAGTCACATGCTGAAGACTCCCCAACAGGGCACACCCCAGTGGTTGTTCTCTGTTCATAAGGACCTGGAACAGGGAGGGACGATGTAATAGGGAGGGACGGTAGGAGCAGGGTGCCATGGGACAACACTCATGGGGGAAAGAGGCACCAGGGCACCCTCGAGTCTACCTTTCCAAGAATGTTTTTTTTAAGTTTTGACTAAGAGAACGTTGTTGAACTAAAAAATGCCAGGTGTGGGGGTGAGATAAAAGCAATCTAACACTATTCTATAAAACAGGGAATTCAGATGGGCCGAGGCAACTCTTCTGTGCTCTTGAATCTGGCCATTGTGCAGTGAGTGTCCGGGTTCAGCATCAGGAGTCCCCAGGGAAAGCAGCAGGGACATAGAGGAAGAGACCCCCAATGGAAGGCCAGATCAAAAGCTATGACAAGAACTCCCTAGAACACCAGAGTCACGTGTAGTGTGGGAGACCACACCGGGGTGAAGGGGTGGCAGGCCTATCCAGACACATATGGAATTCTAAAAGGCAGGCTCCAATCAGGCAGGACATCACAGTTTAGCAAGTCACAGCAACAGGAGTAACCAAGTACCTTCCACACCCTCCACCCTTCCTGTTTCAGGCGTGTGGGTCTCTTCCAAACAAAGATTCTGACTCTTCTTGGCCAGAACTCCTGTTGAACACAATCCACGGATGCTCGATGACCTGGCCCACCATTCATGGGATTTATACACATTTTAGGTTTCGCACTTCCCGTGACTGCGCACATGGGTCCACTCTGACATTTCTAACCAGACACCAACTCCAGCACACGTCCTTCTGTGACTTCAGTTCACCATGGGCATCAAACCCTCCTCCTCCTCCTCTCTCCCTCCTGCATGGGCAGCGGTCACCTGCCAAACCTACCACTGCCACCCACAGACACATCAACTAAGGACAGCCAAAAGCTAAGTCCTCCATCACTGCCGTTTCAAGTTTGCCTCTTTTAACTGCCAGGGAGACCAAAGGAGCCAGGAGGATTATTGGTAAGGGACCACTCATGTCCATAGCAGGAAGTGGGAAAGCCATCCCTCCTTGGTGTTTCCTCTCAGGTAACGAAGGGAAGGTTTCATTGGTGACTTAAGAGTCTGCTTGCTGCCCTAAACTCCATGGGAACTAAGTTGCCCTCCTCGGTGTGTCAGAGTCAGGGAGTCCCTCTCCTAGCACACTCATGTGACCTGGTGTGACTACTGACATTGTGTCAAAGTCCTAACAAAGGCATCTTGGAAGACTTGGGAGACTATGGTTTAAAATTTCTATATCAGGTCCAGGTATCCACAGAGCTCCTTTTAAAGGGGGATTTTTCTGGGTAGTGCAAATAGGTCTTGTGGAATCCTTCCCCACAAAGTCAGCCTTCCTTGGCCCCTGGGATTATCTCAACTTGAATGCCATCATTTAACAATCATTTAACAGCATTAAGTCCCCATTCAGGGGTTCTTGCATTTAAAGAGAAGTCTACAAAGGCAGGCAAGACGTTATCAAATAGCATCTGTGAGGGGCTGTGCTTCGTGAAGACACAGACTTGAGCCCCCAGCCCCTTCACTTGACACCGTGCACCAGCTTTGATTTTTGATTTTTTTTTTTTAAGATCCATTTCAGAAGCTCTGACTTCTCCCTGAGAAGTGAAAATTGCCTTCTGGTGGAGAAAGGTTTTAATGATCACTTTGCTTCCTGCGTCTCCATGGTGACAGGGAGCACACAGCCCACCCCCTCCTGCTTCATTAGGCCTTTCCTGGTCCCAGGAAAGTCATCAATCAAGCCGCATAGACGCCTCTATGACCTGTTTATCACCTACACAATCCACGCTGCCTTGGGTGTGGAGGAGTGGACAAGCCCACAGAGTAGAAAGAAACCCAGCACTGTCGGGTGCACACACCCTTCATTTCCCCACAGCAGCTCTGTCCAGCACACCTGTCCCTGGAGGCGGGCGTGCCCAGGTGCGCCAGGCCTTGCTGAAGTCCTGGTGTCCAGTGACAGCCCTGGGCGCAGTGGCCACAGCAGTGCAGCGCTACCCTGACCCTTGGGGTGCAGAACACAGGAATACAGGGCCTGGATGGAGGGCAGAGTAAGCTCCAACCCTGGGCGGAGGTGGCCCGAGGACCCTTCCTTTGGGCAGTCAGCTGCACCCCAGGGCAGCAAGCCCCTACTGGGGATGCAATGCCCAGCACCCGGCGAACGGAGCATACTGCAGAGCACCCAGCTCTACCCGGCAAAGCGGTTCCTCTCTGGACAAAGGGCTCCGAAGCGCCCCAGCCCCCCCCCCCCCCCGTGATGGGGACAGGCGCCACGGACCCTGGTGGCGCCTGAATCGGCCGTTCCCCGTGAAGGCGGGGGAGCTCTGGCGCGTAGGGAAGCGGTCCCCATGCCACCTGCCTCTTGTCTCCCCCACCCCGCCTGGCCGCCCCCGCCCGGCCCGGTACCTGGGTTCTCCCCGGCGTCTGTAGAGGTGGCTGAAGAGTCGCTGAGGAAGCTGGGGTCACTCTGTGAGCGGCCCCGCGACACAAGGCAGCCGCTGCCGTCCTCGGATGCGGCCATGGGCAAGGCGGCGCGGGGGCAAGTTGGAGGGAGGCACGAAATCAGAGCATCCTAGGCAGCCAAGGTCACCGGCAAGGGGGCTGGAGGGGGCGTCTTTTTTTAAAGGAAAAGCAAAAGGGACCAGGAAAGGGAAGGAACGGAGGAGGACGCCTGGGCTGGCTTCAGGGTGGGGAGACAAAAGCCGTGCAGGCTGCAGCCAGGCGCATCCCGGCGTGCGCGGCCTCGCTTTGTTATTTATTCCTTTTTATTCCCATTCTTCAGTTTATATTCCAGGGGAAAAAAGTTGAACCAGGAAATAAAAACTTTTTCTTATCGGTGTTTATAGCGTGCTTGGGGCTGGGGGAGATGTCCAGGAATGTCTGGGGGTACTCCCTCCCCCCACCCCTCCCCCCACCCCCCCGGAAAAAAAAGGGGAAAAAGGAGAATCTTTGCTCTTGCAATTGCTTTAATCTGAAAGCTGTTCTTGGAGCATCTGTTGGAAAACATTAGGATTCTCCCATCATGCCACGCGAGGATCATGACGTCACAGAGCTGGGAGTGAAAATGAGTGGTGATGGGGAGGGGTCTCGAATACCTGGACTGCACAAGGCCAGGGGGATGTAGGTGCTGGATCTCGGGTTATGATCCGCCCACCCCATACCTGGTGCCCTAGGACAGAAAGCATCCCAACGCCCTCCTTCTCCCCCATCCCCACCCCCGCCCTCAGGAGAGGAGGAGCCCAGAGGCGAGGGCGGTGCCTCTCTTGAAGGCACTCTCCGGGGCCGATCCAGGCAACTCTAGGCAGCTGGTTCTCTGACCCTTTTCTAGGGGATAGTCTCCACACCGTCACCTATCCCCATGGGAAGGCATGTGTGGCTAGGACCGGTGGGGCACTGCTCTCCCCCTCTGCCCGTTCCTGGGGTCCTCAGCCCATGAAGAGGGTATAGGCGCCTTCCAGGGTGACAAGAGGGAACACCACAGAGGTTCCTCGCCGTTGCTGAAGGTGCTAATGAACCTTTCTCACTTTTCTAAGAGTTCTTGGAAGTGAGCAGCAACTCCCCTCCTCGGGAGGAGAAGCTAGGAAAGGAAAGTCCAGCAAGGGGCTGGAGTGGAGCAGGCACCATGATGTCACCTAGCTGCCCAGGGGACAAAGGAAGAAGAAACACTTAGACTTCACCTGGGCCAGGTGACGGCTCAGGTTCAAAAATAATGAATAAATGCAAACCAGCTTATGACCCTCACCCCTCCTGGGAGAGCCCTGAGCCTTCAGAGTAGCTCATATGCAGACCTCAGACGCTGGCCGGTCAAGCACTGGGAGGATGCGGTCTCCTGGGTGCTGTGAAGTCCCCCATCCAAGGAATTCCCAGCCTCAGAAGCCATGTGTGAAAGTCTCACTTCCCTCCTCTGTAAGCTCCCTGGACAACATGGCAAAGGTAGAAAGTCCCCACCCACTCCACTCCATGCCTAGCTGTGGACCATGCTTCCCGGTGGTCCAGTGCACAAGCAACCTAGACACCCATCACATGACAAACATCACATGGTGGCTCCTACCCATAATCCCCACACTCCAGAGGCCCACAGGGGAGAACTGCCTGCGTCTGGACCCACCCTAGGCTACATAGTAAAACCTGTTTCTAAACAAAACAGTGAAATGCTGAGAGCCACTATGTGACGGGTCTTGAGAAACACGCGTGTGAGAGAAGCCAGCTGTGACAATTTTCCAGTGGGGTCTCCTCTGCCCCCATTGTGAAGATGCATTTGTAGCATAAGAGCAAGGCTTGGGGTTACCTAGGAGAGGTAGGGGCAGCACAGGGGGGTGCACCCTAATGGGTGCAGGGTTTAAGGTAACCCTAGATGCTCAGAACGCTCTAAGTTGGCCTGTGGGAACATGCTGTGAGGCCAATGTTACGTTTTAAGTTTCAATTTCTGTGCCTAAGAGATCCACGAAACAAAAAAGGCCCCTGCAGGAGAAGAGGTAGTTCCTGAAAGGCCCCTGCAGGAGAACAGGTAGTTCCTGAAAGGCCCCTGCAGGAGAACAGGTAGTTCCTGAAGGGCTGGAGGCTATTGTGCCCTGGGCGTGCTTGGTCCCAGATGGGTGGGAGGTATGTGGGCAGGAAATGCGTAGGATGTATGCTTGCCCCTGATTGGACCTGATGGGTAACACGGTGGACTTGTGGGTTCCCCTTTTTAAGATTCTGCAAAATGTGACTTGTCACCAGATTGTGGGAACCCCAGAATGGTCCTGGCCAGAGTCCATCATCCTGGCCAGTATTTAATTAAAGTTTGCTTCAAATTTGGCTCAATATTTGTGGAACTGATTTTTCTCTTGTGAGTCTCAGGTTTAACATTTACTGACTCTGTACAGCCACTAAAAATCCACAGAACTCTACATGCTACATGGCTTTATAATACACCAATTATTTTTAGTAATTTTTCTTCTTTGAAGATGTGCCTGGAATCATCAGGCTGAGCTTGGATCTGAAGGAAGTCTGGGTATCCCCCTCGCACCTGTGGAAGTTCTTACCTGGCCCCACTCAGAATCAAATGGATGCCCATTAAGTGAGCACCAGGGTTAGAAAAAACAAAACTCAAGGAAGCCCTGGGGACTAAGGCTAAGACACACAGGTTCAGCAGGGTCAGTCCTGGTATACCTTCAGGAATCAAATGCTGAGCAAGGACGGGGACACACACCACACACACACCACACACCACACACACACACACACACACACACACACACACACACACACACACACACGGAAAAGGAAAAGCCCACATGAGGACCAGCTCCCTCCCACATTGTCGAAGCCCCTGCATTCTTACAGAGTGTAGATTTATAGGTGCACCCACCCGTCCATCAAAGACTTCCTGAGCATCCACCTTGTGCCCAAACTCGTGATTTCCCAGGAAAGCAGAGTAAACAAACAAGCCTTGGTTTGCTCACACACTCCCTGGGTAACTCACAAGCAGGCAATGAGATCAGGAGGCCTCCCTGGAGGAGAGGTGGGCCTAGTCAGAAGAAGTGACCTCAGGGAACAGAGGCCTGAGAAAACTAGCCAAACAAGTCCTGGAAAGGTATCCCCAGGCATAGGGAAGATCCAGGGCAAAGGTCTTGCAAGGGATAGCACAGAGTTCTGCCATCCCTGCAGAGGGACGGGGCCACCTAGTGTTCTGTGTCCTCTTTGCAGGGCCCAGCTCCATCATCCTGTGTCTTCCTTGGAGTTTGCCTTCATCTAAGAATAAGCAAAGCCACTGGTGGCAGAGGTGTGTCTCCGAGGGACCCTTTGGCTGCTGCTGGGGAGGCAACGATTGGGTGGGAAGGCAGCATGGAGGTAGATTAGGAGGCTGTCAAATTGCAGGCAAACTGCCCGAGGCTGGGGCAGGCTGGAGGAGTCAGAGGCAGTGGGCAGGCTAGCTACAGATAAATGGGATAAGAGGAACAGAGAAGCCAGATCTGGTGCTTTGATGATGAACTACACTTGCGGGGGAATCATCGAGTCTGAACATGACAGTGGGTGAGCAGGAGGACCAGAGAAGGGTAAAGCAGGGTGGCACAGGGTGCCTGCTCCATCGGATGGGCAGAAGGAAGGACACACGCCATGGAACGACGCACCTGCCCTGCTGCAGCACTCACAAGGCTGGTGACAGAGCTCGGGGCCTGTGTGTCCACATCTGCAGAGCGAACGGTCGTACGCCCTTCTCTGCTGGCCCTCAAAGCCACTCCAGGTCCGGTGGTGCATGCTGGCCGGGCGCTGGTAGAGGCTCACGCCACTCGTGTGAGAACACTGTAAGCTGACAGCTTCAGGCTTCTTCTCACTGGCGGCCCGTACAGCCAGGCTGTGAGCTACAGGAAGTGGACAGCTGAAGTGTCCAAGCCAAGGATAAGTGACATCCTGGGTGAATGTGTGCTGTTGACATGGGTAGAGCCATGGCAAAGCCTTCCCGCTGGGCTGAGGCTCGGGCGCACGCACACCTTCCTCCGATCCAAGTGTAGATGCTGGCAGTGTGAGCAGATGTCCCCCATAGCTTTCTCCACCCCCAGCCCTCTACATTTGCAGCCTGAAGGCTGCTCCCTTACAGGGCTGGCTCCTCCCAAGGTTAGCTAACCTACCTCCAGCTGCATACCACAAACCCTGCCTCCTTCTCACAGGCCAGCCACCATGCAGTGGTGACCACACAGAAGGTCACTTGGCTCCTGATCTCCTTCAGACAAGTACCCAACAGCTCCTCGTTCCCAGGAGCTAAGTATCTTGGCATCCTAAAAAAGATGATGGTCCAAGTCATCCCTCTGGTGGGGGAGTAATGACAGCTACACAGGGACTTTCTGTGAAGTTGGTTTGCCTACCAGTGCCTGGCTTCTGTTCAACATCAAGGGAATAACGCTGTTAGCCAGACAAGAGAAGGAATACATACAGGAGTGTTGGGTCATGCACGCACACGCACACACCCCCCCCCACCACACACACACACACACACACACACACACACACACAGGACACCAACATCTCAAACCATGTCTTTGGCTAAATTTTAGGGATCAGCTAAGGAGGTACAAAGGACAAAATGCCCAGAATTTAGGAACTTAAGCCATGAGTCAACCACATCTTTAGATGTCAGTTGGGCAAGCAAGCAGCCAGCTCTGCCCTCTGCTGGCCACTAAGAGAAGCTGCACCAGACAAAGCTTTGAAGACTCTGCCCATGAGACTACCAAAGGTGGTGTTCAAAGCAAAACCCTCAGGCTGAAGAAATGGTTCAGGGGCTCAGTCTCAGAGACAGGGAGTTCTAATCCCCAAATCCCTACATGTTGGTCTATCTATAATCCAAGCACACAGGAGGAAGAGATGGGATTCCCTGAGCAAGCTGGCTAGATAGTCAAGTCAGTGAGCTCTGGGTTCAAGTGAGAGACCCTGCCTCAAGACAGAAGGTGGAAATGAACCATCCCACCACGAAAAACACCAAATGCTATCCACAGGCCTCCAACACACCAACACACAGGCTCTCTCTCATAACACGTGCACCACACACATGACACCAGACAAACAATACATGCCCATACATCTCCTCAAGCTGAGAGATGGAGAATGGCTTTGTGGTTTAGAACACTGGCTGCTCCCAGACAGGACAGGATTTGGTCCCCAGCACCCACATGGCATCTCACACTGTCAATACTGGAGACAAAGGGAGCTGGCAGAGTGCTGGCTCCTGACCAGGCTGGGGAGGGGGTCAAGAAATGTTTTAATCACTTGCTTTGCTGCTTGACAAAATACACAACAAAGGCCACTTAAGGAAGGAGGGGTACGTGTGGCTCACAGTTCCAGGGTTGGGGTCCATCACGGCAGAAAGGTGAGCTGCAGTCAGGAAGCAGACATGAATGCATGTGGTCAGTCCTTGCTTTCTCTTTATAATTCAGTTCAGGACCTCACCCACCTCAACCCAATGTAGAAGCTCTTCACAGGCACACGAAGAAAGAGGTCTGTCTCCCCAGTGATTGTAGAGTCTCAGGAAGTTGACCATCAAGATTAACTCTCACAGGGAGGGAGTCATCTGAGTAGAGGGGACCGCAATTGAGAAATGCCTCTCCATCAGACTAGCCTTTGGGACGTTTCCTTGAGGGCTAACTGATGGAGAAGGGCCTGGCCCTCTTGGTTACTAACACCCCTGGGCAGGCAGTCCTGGCTGTGTGAGAAAGCAAGCCAGCGAGTGAGCAGCATTCCTTCAGTTTCTGCTTTAGGTTCCTTACTTCATGGACTGTAAAATATAAGATGAAATAAACAACCCTTCGCTCCCCAACCTGCTTTCTGCCATGGGTGTTTATCATAACAACAGCAAGCAAATTAAGACAGGGAGTTCCTAGGAGAAAGTGGTATTCATTGCCTTCAGTGACCAGTGTCCACATGCCAGGCACTGAGATCTGGCAGTGAGCAAAAAGAGGTAATAACGACCCCCTGTCACCACACACACAGACAGAAAGACAGATAGACAGACAGGGACGGGGGGGGGGCGACAATTAGGAGCCATCTGAGCAGAACATACACCGGGTATAAAGTCCAGAGGCACCACACAGATGAAGAGCCTCCTATCTTCTTTCTGTTTTTTCCCAGAGAATGTGAACTGTTGTAGTTAGTTCCTGGCCACTTAGCCCCAAAATAATCACACAGAAACTGTATTAATTAGATCACTGCTTGGCCCATTAGCTCTAGCTTCTTATTGTCTAACTCTTACATATTAATTTAACCCATTTTTATTAATCTGTATATCGCCATTTGGCTGTGGCTTACTAGCTAAAGTTCCAGTGTCTGTCTCCGGTGGGGCTACATGGCTTCTCCCTCACTCTGCCTCCTTTCTCCCAGCATTCAGTTTAGTTTTCCCTGCCTACCTAAGTTCTCCCCTATCAACAGACAAAGGCAGTTTCTTTATTAACCAATGGTATTCACAGCATACAGAGGGGAATCCCACATCAGTGAAGAGGCACTAAAATGGAGAAGTTGTGCTCCCCAAAGGTAACTGCAGAGGTATGAGATGAACCAGACACAGTAGGTAAATGGTTGTCCTGGCTTGAATGTGAAATGATCCCCCATAGACCTGTGTATTTAAATAATTGGTCCCAGCATTGCGTTTGCAGGCTGTGACATGGACATGGGACCTAGCTGGATGATGTAGGGCTGTGGGAACCAGCCTTGAAGATTATATACGGGGCCTATTTCCAGTCCAGCTCTTGATTCCCAGCCTATCCATGTATCTAATAAGTCCTGTCACAAGTTCCTGCCACCAGAGAGCGAGCCCCGGCTGCTACACACACCCACCATGGAAGGAAGTACTCCCTTAGCCTATGAGCAAAGGAAGGTCCTTCTCTCTGCCAAGTTCTTGATCCGAAGGGTGAGAAAAGTAACGAAGTGGGCATCATGGGACTGAGAAGAGACTGCATTCTGTCTGGTGCCATATACAGAAAGGTAAGAGCAGGTGCGATCATTCACAGGATCAGGATTCATTCCCTTTGGACAGTAAGAGGCCCTGGCACCCATGACCAGGTGCTGGGGTGGTTCCTGTCACCAAGGACTCAAAGGTAAGAAGCTGATACAACTTCTCTGCAGGCCGAGGCTCTCACTTGACCCTCTAATACCTCTTGAGGTGGTGGGTGGGATGTGGACCCTGTGTACTGTGTGGAGGTCAAGGTCGGGGGGAGGAGCAGAGAAGCCTAGAGTGTTCTAGGAGCTGTCCTGGTGTCAAGAAGAATCTTCCGAAAGGTACCAGGAGGACTCCCCTCCCCCAGGACTCCTGTCTCAGCACAGAAGGAAGGATGAGGACTTCAGAGGGAGCTACAAGAGTCTGACCATGAAGGACCACAAAGGAGCCTCTCAGACCCCAGTTATGTCACCGTTCTGGTCGCATGGGTGTGTTCACTGCACAAGGCTCTTTGTCACTCACAGCTCATGTTTCAGTAATGGTCTTTGCACTCACCCTCTTTCCCATTCTATTCCACTAGACTCAGAGGCTTGGGGGATCTGGAGCTCCGCCTACTGTTCACCACAACACTGCTAGGGAATATCATTTTCAGGTGTGTGACTTTTGTTTACGCTGTGTTTGTCTAACTCTGTGAAGCTGTGATCCTTTGCCTGTCTAAAACACCTGATGGTCTAATAAAGAGCTGAACGGCCAATAGCAAGGCAGGAGCAAGGATAGGCAGGGCTGGCAGGCAGAGAGGATAAATAGGAGGAGAAATGAGGAAGAAAAGGAGCAACAAGAGAAAAGGGGAGGAGAACATCAGGGGCCAGACACCCAGTCACTGAGAAAGCCATGGAGAAAGAAGCAAAGAAAGGTTATACACAAATAGAGAAAGCTAAAAGCCCAGAAGCAAAAGGTAGTCAGGAGAATTTAAGAAAAGCTGGCAAGAAAAAAAGCCTAGATAAAGCCAGGCATTCATAACTAAGAATAAGCCTCTGTATGTGATTTATTTGGGACCTGGGTGGCTGGCCCCTCAAAAAGTCAAAAGAAAAGAACGTCACACATCACAACACAGATTTATACCCTGACCTTCATGACAGATACTGGCTAAGTGTGCACTGTAGTTTGAAAAAGAATGGTCCCCAAAGGGAGTGGCACTGTTAAGAGGTATGGCCTTGCTGAGGAAGTGTGTCACTGTGGCTCTGAGGTCTCTTCCTGTTGCCTACAAGATCTAGGTAGAACTCTCAGCTCCAGCACCTCATCTGCTTGCACGTCACCATGCTCCCCATCGTGACGATAATGGACTGAACCTCCGAACTGTAAGCGAGCAGCCCCAATTAAATGTTTTCTTTATAAGAGTTGCTGTGGTTGTGGTGTCTCTTCACAGCGATAAAATCCCTAAGATGGTGTGCTACTAAGTCACAGCTCACACAGCCTAAAGTGGGTCTATCACACACACCACACACACACTCTCTCACACAGATGAGAATTCCAGGAATCGACTCATATCCCAGCCTGTGTTAGCTGCCAGGCCCATTCACCAACCATGCCTGTCCCCCAGGAACTCTCCAACAGCACGACCACTTGTCGCCTCGATGCCCACTGTGACTCTGCACACAAGCGGCCGTCATTTATTAGTGTTCCACTCCGATGCATTCGCCAGCATCCACTCTGGCTTTTGGCAGCCTACAGGGATGACATTCACTGGGTACTAGCAGTTGCCCCTCTGATCCAGCGATGTGGGGTGCAACAGAAATTCTCCTGCCTTTCTGTGCTGCTGTCTTAGGGGTGGGGGGCTCTATGAATCTCCTGGGTCTTTACACCTGCTACTGGAGAAACTGTTGAGTGTACACACTACAGTCCACAAGATGCCTATAGGGTTTAAAATGCTGGGTTTTGGGTTGTCAACAGAATGGAAAGTTGGTCCTGATATAGGAGTATGTTGGACTCCACTCCCTTCAGATCCTGAGATGACAGAAAAGATAGTGAGTGGCCTAGTTACCCAAGCATCAGGGGCCTGAAGACCACAGGGCCCCAGACTCGCAGGCTAACCTGCTGGGGTTTGATAACTCCGTCTATCGTTCATTGGTACCTGCGCCCACTATTCAGGGAATATTCACAGGGAACACGGCATGTGTCCAGCAGAGGGAGAGGAAGGGATGTTTCTGACAACATGGTAGCCTAGGTTCGTCCGGTGATGGCACTGGGCAATGTGAACGGCTGGGGAAGACTTGAGAAGGGTGGGTGGGTGGGCAGGCTGGGGAAGACTTGAGAAGGGTGGGTGGGCAGGCTATGGCATCTGAATGGCAGCAGTCAGATAGCAGGACCCCAGAGTTACCTCACATGGGGAGTCACCCAAGGGGATATCCAGAGATTCTTTCCCAAATCCTTCTCAAGCTGCAGAGTTGCCAAGGGGCAGCCAGAACAGGGGCAGAGAAGGCAGGAAAACATTAATGGGATGGGGCAGAGATGGAAGCAGGATGGATGGCTGTCCCTGTGCAGACCCCTGAGGCAGACAAAAGAGCCACCATCCAAAATGTTCTCTGCTGGTGTGTGGGCTCACACATCATCAGGGGATGTTTGTTTTAGGGTTGGACTCTCTGGCCATGAGACTGGCAGCCCTGATCTATCTATCTACGCAATATGAACAGGAGAATTCTATCTACGCAGTATGAACAGGAGAATTCTCTAAACCCCTCCCCACACGATTCCCAATTCCTTGATTTCTTTTTTTTCATTGTTTTTTTTTTTATTGAGAAAAGGAAAAAAAAGTATCCACCTCCTCCCAGCCTCCCATTTCCCTCCCCCGGAATTCTCAACAGAAGAAGTTCAAATGGCCAAAAGACACTTAAGGTCATGCTCAACCTCCTTAGCAATCAGGGAAATGCAAATCAAAACAACTTTGAGATATCATCTTACACCTGTCAGAATGGCTAAAGTCAAAAACACCAAGGATAGCCTTTGCTGGAGAGGCTGTGGAGGAAGGGGTACCCTCATCCATTGCTGGTGGGAATGCAATCTTGTGCAATCACTGTGGAAATCAATTCCTTGATTTCTGATCGGCATTAAACCAGTCACCCTTGTGATGGACAGAATCGGGGGTCATGATCACATGACTGTAAGTAGCCCAATCTAAATGATTCCACAGGCTCGATGCCCTTACAGGAGCCCTCAGAAAGCCAAATGGAACAGACGGCTGAGGCCAGGGGAGGGAGGGGAGATTCAAAGGGTAAGAAGGATGTGGCTAGCTGCCACTACAGGCTTGAAGGGAAAGTGATCTCAGAGTGTGTGGCCTTTGAAACTAGCCAGTCAGAAGAGAAAAAGAAAAAAACGTGGCTTCTGTCTTGCCAGCATTAGCTGACTCGTGACAGCCACTAGGAGAGGCAGGTGGTGTCTCTCCCTGAACCTCCAAGGGAGGGGAACAGGCCAGTCCTACACCTTGTGTTTCTCACCTCAGTCTCAGCGTGAGGTCTAGAGGGAACCAGCAGAGACACCTGTGTTGGAAGGGAGGCCGCTTGTTAGTTCCCAGCTGCCCGGCTAGCTTAGACCCAAAATAATCACACAGAAACCATATTATTTAAATCACTGCTTGGCCCATTAACTCTAGCTTCTTATTGGCTAACTCTTACATATTAATTTAACCCATCTCCATTAATCTGTGCATCTCCACATGGCAGTGGTTTAGCAGCAAAGTTTTAGCATGTCTGACTCTGGCAGTGGCTCCATGGCTTCTGACTCCACCCAGCATTTAGCTTAATTTTCCCTGCCTAGCTAAGTTCTGCCCTGCTATAGGTCCAAAGCAGTTTCTTTATTATAACAACCCACAGGTAAATGTGGACAAGGAGAACGACCAGGGCCTCCCAGATGCAGGACATGGTATCCCACTTGAGTAGGGCTGTCTCTCCCCCGAGGACAGGACCTCCATCCTTAGCCTCCTTATTCTCTTGTGGCCCTTAAAGGAGCAGGAAAATCTTTTAGGGCTCCTTGAATCAGGCACTAACGCACACTGACCTGCTGATGTTCAATAGCAGGGTCATGAGGAAAATGGTAGGAAATACAGAGTAAGAACAGGGGTGGGCAGAGGCATGACAGGGCTGGAGACGCCTGAGGACGCGAGCTCCACCCCTGGGACCCATTGGCAGAAATGGAGACTGACGTCTGAAAGTTCTCCTCTGATCTCCACGAGCCCAGCACTAGCTCACACACGTGCACACGCTTACACTCTCTTTCACACACTCACATGTATGCACATGTACTAACACACACTCACACACATCCTAACATACACACCCCCATACACTTTCACACTCTCACACATGCACTCACACTCATTTACACACACACACACACACACACACACACACACACACAGCGGGGAAGTAGTAGAGGACTGGTTTATAGCAGTCAGGATAACAAAGTAGCTAGAATCCAGAGCCACCCGAGGCAAATTGCCCAGAGCAAGTCACTCAGTCCCTTTAAATTCATTACCTGTGCAGGTCAAGGGAGACCTGCCACAATAAAGCACATGCCCACTGTGACCAACAGGGCTGCAGACAGAGCTGGCCCTCACTTGGCACAGGCTGCTGTGGTGATCACGGTCCCTACTGGACAGCTTCTCCAGGCCCTGCACGGTGGTGGCTTCCATGCTGACCGTGTGCCTGCTCACCTGTGCCCACCACATTCCAACCTGGAAATCACTTTGGTCTAAAAATAAAGAGTCCTCTTTCTGCCTTCCTTTCTCTTCTGTTTTCTGTGATCCTAAAGTTTAAAATCTGGATCTAATTTATCTCGATTTCTTGTGGAATACAGGGGAAAGACAGCAAAGCTATTAAATATAAATAGAACTGGGAATACACAGCAAGCCTGGACCTCAGCACGCTCATTATCTGAGTTAGAAAGAATTAGTGTGGCGAAGAGACTCAGTCACGCGAGAGGGAGAAAATGCAGTTAGCAGAGCCTTCTTGCAGTCTCGGAAGCAGAGAAACACAGCCCTTAACTTATATCAGAAGCATCATCTGGCCTACAAGACCTATACTTAGTTCTCCCCTCCAGGCAAGCAGCTATGATCCTCCTGTCCAAACACATACATGCCCTAGCCAGACAGCAGACTGCCCGCTGCGTCTGCCGGGATCTTCTCTGATGATGGGAGGCGGAACCGACAGACACTCACAGCAGCTTGGAGGAAGTCCAGCAAGTGTCTGGTGCAGAGGCAAGCCTCAGTGTGGGAGAATGAGCCAGGTATGGTGCACACCTGTAATTTCAGCACTCTGGAGGCAGATGCAGGAGGATCACCACAAGTTAGAGGCCACCCTGGTCTACATAGTGAGTTCCAGGCTAGCCAGGGCTACGCAATGAGACCTTGACTCAAAACACAATTAATTGGAAACATGGTCCAAATCCATGCAGGCTGGGCACATCCATTTCTGCATATGCATGTGGTGTATAAGATGCAAGCCCCTTGATACTCTGCTTCCAGGAGAGCCTGAGGCCTCCCCAAACAGAGGAACCACCTCCCAACAGAGACTCCTGGGGAGGAGTGGAACCCAGTTTCTGCAGCTGGAAAGTCACAGAGGTGGTGACTATCAATGTTCTGGAATCTTCTATGGCGAGCTCTCCACTAGGAGACCCCAAGGCTCCATGTTAGCATGGACACAGCCTGTAAGCCACCAGGGTGAGTGAGGAAATGGGCTGTCTCTGCCACATTGTCCCCTTGCCTGCCCTGCTCAAGCTGTTGCACCCACGGACAACTGTTACAGGTCAGGCCGAGGCCACAGGCCATGCTGTTGGAAGTGAGTCATTGCTGGGCTGAGCTTGCTCAGTGGAGAGAATGAGAGTAGATGGGGTGGACAGCATATAGGCAGGGGTGAGGGCTGGGAGGGTTGGGTAGGTAGGGTGGGGAAGGAGCGCCCCACAACTACTCCAGGCACTGTGGTCAAACACTAGGAGGACTCAGACTCAAGGGTGCTTCTAGCTGTGTCCCAAGGCAACAGGATGCAAGGCCCAGTGTACAGAAAGGGTGCTGGGGGTGGCACTTGAGAGACCACACTTCCTGTATGAGGGTATCTAGGTGGAACTACCCTGGGCATGTGAGATCCTTCTGGTGACACACATGCCTTGACCATATGGATACGTCCTGGGTTTTGTGTCAGGCATGGCACAAAGCCAGACTCCAGGAGGGAAGCAGATGTCACACAGAAACCCTGTCACCAAGGCCCGGAGCAGCACAGGAAGGCGTCTTCCCATCAGGGATGGGGAATCTTTGACAGTCAGCTTCTCAAGCCAGACTGAAGGACAAGCCGGCCGGTGGCCTAAGAACCATTTTCACACCTGCTAGATGAACTCCTCATAGCTGCACAAGGTGTGGAAGCTGCAAGGAGCTGCAGAGGGGCTGGCTGAGCAGCGGCTGCATTGAGACAGCACAGCAGGCAGTATTTCCCAGAACAACAAACCCTGTATGCTGCGCTTTCAGGCTCACAGGGAACGGCCGGCCGGCAGTTCCGTAGTCTCCCAGGGCTGAGACTACAGCAGAAGTGATGGACTGTGATGTTCAAGGCCCGGTCATCAGAAACAATGACAGAATCTGGACCTGTTTCTCTCGGGGAGCTGGCTACCTCGGAGAAGGCCTGTGCAGGATCCAAGGGTAGCCCCCAACCCCTGCACTGTCCTCACATAGATGATGAAGTCTTGAACCCCAGGAACTTAGAATGTGACATTATGTGGAGACAGGGTCTTTAAAAAGGTGACAATGAAACCAGACATACTCAGGTAATCCCAACAATCAGGAGGCAGGGGTAGGCGGATCTTTGTGAGTTCATGGCCAACCTGGTTTACATAGTGAGTTCTATGTCATCCTGAACTACAGAGAGACATCTTTTCTCAAAACCATAAAAGGGTGAGCACAACCAGCAGGGTGTCTCTGTTTATAATGTAATTGCTACAGCAACAATGAGGGTATGATGCTCAGAACTCACTGGGCATGCAGAACTCACTCAGCATGCAGAACTCACTCAGCATGCAGAACTCACTGCACATACAGAACTCACTGCACATACAGGACTCACTGCACATACAGAACTCACTCTGCATGCAGAACTCACTATACATACAGAACTCACTCTGCATGCAGAACTCACTGCACATGCAGAACTCACTGCACATACAGGACTCACTGCACATACAGGACTCACTGCACATACAGGACTCACTGCACATGCAGGACTCACTGCACATACAGAACTCACTGCACATGCAGAACTCACAGGGCATGCAGAACTCACTGCACATGCAGAACTCACTGCACATGCAGAACTCACAGGGCATGCAGAACTCACAGGGCATGCAGAACTCACTGCACATACAGAACTCACTGCACATACAGGACTCACTGCGCATACAGGACTCACTGGGCATACAGAACTCACTGGGCATACAGAACTCACTGGGCATACAGAACTCACTGCGCATACAGAACTCACTGCACATACAGAACTCACTGCACATACAGAACTCACTGGGCATACAGAACTCACTGGGCATACAGAACTCACTGCACATACAGAACTCACTGCGCATACAGAACTCACTGCGCATACAGAACTCACTGCGCATACAGAACTCACTGCGCATACAGGACTCACTGCACATGCAGGACTCACTGCACATACAGAACTCACTGCACATGCAGAACTCACAGGGCATGCAGGACTCACTGCACATACAGGACTCACTGCACATACAGGACTCACTGCACATACAGGACTCACTGCACATACAGGACTCACTGCACATGCAGGACTCACTGCACATACAGGACTCACTGCACATACAGGACTCACTGCACATACAGGACTCACTGCACATACAGGACTCACTGCACATACAGGACTCACTGCACATACAGAACTCACTCCACATGCAGAACTCACAGGGCATACAGAACTCACTGCACATGCAGAACTCATTGCACATACAGAACTCACTGCACATACAGGACTCACTGCACATACAGGACTCACTGCACATACAGGACTCACTGCACATACAGAACTCACTGGGCATACAGAACTCACTGCACATACAGAACTCACTGGGCATACAGAACTCACTGCGCATACAGAACTCACTGGGCATACAGAACTCACTGCGCATACAGGACTCACTGCACATACAGAACTCACTGCACATACAGGACTCACTGCACATACAGGACTCACTGCACTTACAGGACTCACTGCACATGCAGAACTCACTGGGCATGCAGAACTCACTGGGCATGCAGAACTCACTGCACATACAGAACTCACTGCACATGCAGGACTCACTGCACATACAGGACTCACTGCACATACAGGACTCACTGCACATACAGAACTCACTGCACATGCAGAATTCACGGCACATACAGAACTCACTGTGCATACAAACCACTCTTAAGGTCAGACTCTATGCCCAGCAGGAGTTGAACAACATAAAACTAACTCAGTGGCATTTTGGGGGGGTTCTTGTTTCATAATGGCATAGGCCTCTCTGAGAAGGTGATGCTAAAGTTGAGATCTGAAAGATGGAAGGGCAAGGGCCAGGCTGGTCCCTCACTGAGGCTTGGGTATCAGCAAAGGGAATATAACCACCAGCAGGTGGCATCAGCTGTCCTGCTACAATGACAAGCATGGGAAGCAAACATGGCTCAGGGAGAAGTCCTGTGCTTGTATCACCTATAGTCCGGACCCAGGCTGAAGCACAGGCCTTCTCTGTAGCACTCATGGCCCCCAGATCCTCTGTCCTGCCCTGTACACTGTACACTGTAATTGAACGCTGAAGAACAGCCTCGTGGCTCAGAGTCAGCTACACCCCCAACTCAGAAGACACCACTGAGGGGGAAAAATGCAAGTTCCTAACGTATGGGGCTGGGGGAACTGGAAATGAGGAGAGATAACAGATTTCAGTACACATCAAATCTGAGCTGTTCTGAGTCACACCAGCTAGAATGAGATCTGCAACTATTTAATGTCAGGACTCCCTCGAGGGTGTTTGACTGACCCCCACTTGAATACACAGAGTCCAGGGAGAGAATAGTACAGACAAAGCCAGAACCAGACCTCAAGAAACAAGACAGCTCAGGAGTCCTGCGCTAAGGCATGGGCTTAAGAGGGCACAGGTCTAGATACACCCCCACCCCCAGAGCAACAGGTTGGTTCCTGGCCAGACCCCACCCTGTGTTGCTCACATTGCCATGGTGTCCAGGCTGTCTTGGAGACAGGCTTTCTGCAATGTCCTCCTGCCTGTCCTGCAGCTCCTAGACATGCCTGGCTAGTCTGTTGGGCCAGCTCTGGGGGGGCAGGGACCAACATCGGGTGAATTATGAGTAAATGGTCGGTACCCAGGGTCCAGGGAGTCATGACCCCTCTCTAGATTTACAAAGAAATGTAACTAGGAGATGCACAGATGCGGTCCCACTGCCGGGTGGATGGACAGTACTCATGGACAAAGAGCCGGAGACTGAACCAGGGCCAGCAGACACAGAACATCATACGTGTGCACACACAAAACATACAGATGCACGTGCTCTCTTGCATGCCTGCTCACACGTGTATCACCTGTTCAGCTCCCTTGCATGCCTGCTCACACATGCGTCACCTGTTCAGCTCCCTTGCATGCCCGCTCACACGTGTCACCTGTTCAGCTCCCTTGCATGCCCGCTCACACGTGTCACCTGCTCAGTTCCCTTGCATGCCTGCTCACACACGTGTCACCTGTTCAGCTCCCTTGCATGCCCGCTCACACGTGTCACCTGTTCAGTTCCCTTGCATGCCCGCTCACACGTGTCATCTGCTCAGCTCCCTTGCATGCCTGCTCACACATGTCACCTGCTCAGCTCCCTTGCATGCCAGCTCACACGTGTCACCTGCTCAGCTCCCTTGCATGCCCACTCACATGTGTCATCTGCTCAGCTCCCTTGCATGCCTGCTCACACATGTGTCACCTGCTCAGCTCCCTTGCATGCCTGCTCACACACGTGTCATCTGTTCAGCTCCCTTGCATGCCCGCTCACACGTGTCACCTGCTCAGCTCCCTTGCATGCCCGCTCACACGTGTCACCTGTTCAGCTCCCTTGCATGCCCGCTCACACGTGTCACCTGCTCAGCTCTCTTGCATGCCTGCTCACACACGTGTCACCTGCTCAGCTCCCCTGCATGTCTGCTCACACGTGTCATCTGCTCAGCTCCCTTGCATGCGTGCTCACACATGTGTCACCTGCTCACCTCCCTTGCATGCCCTCTCACACATGTCATCTGTTCAGCTCCCTTGCATGCCCGCTCACACATGTGTCACCTGCTCAGCTCCCTTGCATGCCCGCTCACACGTGTCACCTGCTCAGCTCCCTTGCATGCCTGCTCACACATGTGTCACCTGCTCAGCTCCCTTGCATGCCTGCTCACACACGTGTCACCTGCTCAGCTCCCTTGCATGCCTGCTCACACGTGTCACCTGTTCAGCTCCCTTGCATGCCCGCTCACACGTGTCACCTGTTCAGCTCCCTTGCATGCCTGCTCACACACGTGTCACCTGTTCAGCTCCCTTGCATGCCCGCTCACACGTGTCACCTGTTCAGCTCCCTTGCATGCCTGCTCACACACGTGTCACCTGTTCAGCTCCCTTGCATACCTGCTCACACATGCGTCACCTGTTCAGCTCTCTTGCATGCCTGCTCACACATGTCACCTGTTCAGCTCCCTTGCATGCCCGCTCACACGTGTCACCTGTTCAGCTCCCTTGCATGCCTGCTCACACACGTGTCACCTGTTCAGCTCCCTTGCATGCCTGCTCACACATGTCACCTGTTCAGCTCCCTTGCATGCCCGCTCACACGTGTCACCTGCTCAGCTCCCTTGCATGTCCGCTCACACGTGTCATCTGTTCAGCTCCCTTGCATGCCCGCTCACACGTGTCACCTGTTCAGTTCCCGTGCATGTCGGATCACACGTGTGTATCACCTGCTCAGCTCCCTTGCATGCCCGCTCACACGTGTGTGTCACCTGCTCAGCTCCCTTGCATGCCTGCTCACACGTGTGTGTCACCTGCTCAGTCCCTTGCATGCCCGCTCACACATGCGTCACCTGTTCAGCTCCCTTGCATGCCTGCTCACACGTGTCACCTGCTCAGCTCCCTTGCATGCCCGCTCACACATGCGTCACCTGTTCAGCTCCCTTGCATGCCCGCTCACACGTGTCACCTGCTCAGCTCTCTTGCATGCCCGCTCACACGTGTCACCTGCTCAGCTCCCTTGCATGCCCGCTCACACGTGTCACCTGCTCAGCTCCCGTGCATGCCCGCTCACACGTGTCACCTGCTCAGCTCCCTTGCATGCCCGCTCACACGTGTCATCTGTTCAGCTCCCGTGCATGCCCGCTCACACGTGTCACCTGCTCAGTTCCCTTGCATGCCCGCTCACACGTGTCACCTGCTCAGCTCCCTTGCATGCCCGCTCACACGTGTCACCTGCTCAGCTCCCGTGCATGCCCGCTCACACGTGTCACCTGCTCAGCTCCCTTGCATGCCCGCTCACACGTGTCACCTGCTCAGCTCCCGTGCATGCCCGCTCACACGTGTCACCTGCTCAGCTCCCTTGCATGCCCGCTCACACGTGTCATCTGTTCAGCTCCCGTGCATGCCCGCTCACACGTGTCACCTGTTCAGCTCCCTTGCATGCTCGCTCACACGTGTCACCTGTTCAGCTCCCTTGCATGCCCGCTCACACGTGTCATCTGTTCAGCTCCCTTGCATGCCCGCTCACACGTGTCACCTGTTCAGCTCCCTTGCATGCCCGCTCACACCTGTCACCTGTTCAGCTCCCTTGCATGCCCGCTCACACGTGTCACCTGCTCAGCTCCCTTGCATGCCCGCTCACACGTGTCACCTGTTCAGCTCCCTTGCATGCCCGCTCACACGTGTCACCTGCTCAGCTCCCTTGCATGCCCGCTCACACGTGTCATCTGCTCAGCTCCCTTGCATGCCCGCTCACACACGTGTCATCTGCTCAGCTCCCTTGCATGCCTGCTCACACACGTGTCATCTGTTCAGCTCCCTTGCATGCCCGCTCACACGTGTCATCTGTTCAGCTCCCTTGCGTGCCTGCTCACACATGTGTCACCTGCTCAGCTCTCTTGCATGCCCGCTCACACGTGTCACCTGTTCAGCTCCCTTGCATGCCCGCTCACACGTGTCACCTGTTCAGCTCCCTTGCATGCCTGCTCACACGTGTCACCTGCTCAGCTACCTTGCATGCCCGCACACACATGTGTCACCTGCTCAGCTCTCTTGCATGCCCGCTCACACGTGTCATCTGCTCAGCTCCCTTGCATGCCTGCTCACACGTGTCATCTGTTCAGCTCCCGTGCATGCCCGCTCACACGTGTCATCTGTTCAGCTCCCGTGCATGCCCGCTCACACGTGTCACCTGCTCAGCGCTTGCACACTTCAGCTGGCAGTGCCAGGTGGAAGTAGAAACTGTGTAAAAGTCAGAAGTCCAGCTTCTCTCCAACGTCTCCCACCCCAACCCCTTCTGGTGCAGCAGGACAGCATCCGGGTGCCCTGGTTCTCACCACTCATGGGCACACACCGGACACTGACACAGAACTCTGTCCTCCTTTGTTGGAGACTGCAGACCCCCTGCCTGCCGGAGTAAACAACTTGTTTTCCTATGTTTGCAGCTGCTCTGAGCACGAGACCCTCATGAGCTCCTGATGGCAGAGGAGTGGTTTCTGGTGGGTTTGCAGCTGAAAAATCCCGAGAGCTAGGGTGTGGTCAAGGAGAGCGCTATATAATCTTCCCTGGAACACAATAAAGGGGGAATTCTTGTTTCAAGGATGACCCCCCCCCCCCGTGTGTGTGTGTTGCAGTCTCCAGCCCCTTGCCCGACTTGCGAACCATCGTGTGGTAGACAGGTGTTACAGTACAGGGTGACCGGTACACTCCTTCCTGCACTGACATGGCTGACACCTGCCAGGGTGGAAGCCCCGGTGTCCAGGAGGATGTCCAAACAGCTGCTGCTCCATCCCTCCTGCTCAGACAGACACAAGGCGCCCAGGCTCGCCATGTCTCTCCATACTATTCCCAAGTCAGTCTCCATCAAGGCAAGAAGTCTGATGCAAGCTGTGTGTGCCACTGCTTTGTTGTTCTTGTTGTGTGTATGTGCGTGTGTACACATGTGTGTGCAAGTGTGTGTCATCCAGACATCAACATCAGGTCCCTTCCTCGGTTGTTCTCTGCTCCACAGCTTTGGATAGCAAGATCTCTCATTGAACCTGGAGTTCATGGGATGGTTAGTCAGAGAACCCAGGGGTCCTACTGTCTCCAGCTCCCCAACGCTGGAATTATAGACACACACTACTGTGCCAGGCTGGAGGTCTGAACTCAGGTCCTCATAATCAAATAGCAACCATGTCACTGATGGAGCTTAAAATATTTCTCTGTGCATTCTCGGCCTTTGTCCCAAATACAGCAGGTATTGGGTGATGACGCTCTCACAGAGGTTGGCTGAGCTCGGAGGAAGGCTCCGGATTCTCTGCACATGGGCACAAGCCAGTCTCTCTCCTGGGCCAGCCTTGGAGAGCAGCTAGGGCTGTGAGAAGCAGCCTGGCCCTGGGAGGCCTCTTGACAGTCAGTAGCAGGGGCTCACGAAGGTATGAGCATTACAGAGAATCATCTGGATGAAGCCACATCTGCCATTCACTCTGAACCGGTTCTGGTAGCAGCTCCTTGGCCTCTCCGCACCCTGAATTCTGTCACAAGGCCATGGTCAGCTCCCTAGCCACGTGAACACCTGTCAGAATCTCTGCTGAACACCTGTGCAGCATGAACACCTGTGCAGCATGAACACCTGTACAGCATGAACACCTGTGCAGCATGAACACCTGTGCAGCATGGACACCTGTACAGCATGAACACCTGTGCAGCATGAACGCCTGTGCAGCATGAACGCCTGTGCAGCATGAACGCCTGTGCAGCATGAACGCCTGTGCAGCATGAACGCCTGTGCAGCATCTCGTCATGTTCACACCGGGAAGCCATGGTGGACAGTAGAGAGGAGGACAGAGTGAAGAGTACATGATAACAAGGAGGTGGAAGTCCCTTTGCAGTGACCACAGGGAGCATGCGTGAAAACCAACGCTGCTGAGGTAAGGACACTATGTACAGAGGTAAAAGACAAGCCAGAGGTCTTGAAACAGTCCCATGCAGGCAGGATTCGAACCCAGACCTAATCAAGGTGAACACGGTGGAAGGCAATGCCCAGGTGACACACGGAAAGCTCCCTCAAGCAATCCAGGAATGCAAATGACAGCAACAAAATCCACCTTTCTTCTGGGGCATTGGCAAAATTTCCAAATGGGAGCCTCTCACTTCCCGAGTGGAAGATTACTAGGACCCTGCGGCAGGGCAGGGCCCCATGGGAACTGTCGGGCAGTGGGGTGCAGAACACCGTATCAGGCCATTGTGCCCTCACCCTGACACACCTCACATTGTGGCACGGTGGCTGCCCAGGCTGCAGGCTCCCTGCCTACATCAGGCCATCTCATCGTTAAGATGACAGAACCTGGAATACTCTAGAGCAATTAGACAGAACCTGCTAACCCAGACGAAAGTCCAAAGCACACTGCCGCATGACAGCTGCTTCAGAACAGTGTGCCGTGCGATGACGAATCTTCATGCTGCTTCCAGGCAGCGATGGAACATGTTTTCCATGGACGGCTTCAAGCTGGGGTGAGAAAACAAGACCAGCCCTAACTGCAGCTGCTCTGGGAGACAGTGAGGGGTGGGGGGAGGTTTGAGGTTTGTTTATCCTTTCCTGTATCACCTGGAGGCTGCATTGGTAACATATGCATCTCCCTGTTTGGGCACAAAGTCCTAGGACCTGTAGAGGAGGACACAGTACCCATTCATCCAACAGCCAACTGCAGCCAGGCCTGTTCTCTGGAGTTAGACTCTCTCTTACCCCTTGAAACAAAAAGGGGACAACCGGGCTGGGCAGATGACCCCAGGCAAGCGTGAACACCTGAGTCTGAATCTCCAGAATCCAAAGCCAGACGACATTGCATTCATGCCTATTCTATTCATTCCTGTCAGCCCAGAGCTCCTGTGGGAGGGCAAGAGGACAGAGGCAGGACAAGCCCAGTGCCTCACAGGCCAGCTTGAATACAGCAGAAAAAGCGAGAAAAACCCTGCCTTGAACAAGGTGGGAGGTGGGGATGACACCTGAAGTTACCTTCTGACCTCCACACCACACCATATCATACATGTGTTTGCATACGCACACGTGAATGCATGTGCACACACACACAGAAGAACTTATCGACTCAGTCACAGGCCAAGTTGTCAAGCAGGCAGTGGTCCTTAAGAGAGGGGCAGGTACGTGTCCACACAGTGCTGTGGGACAAGGGTCTGTACCCTGTCCATTGTCTTCTAAGAAAACGCTGATTGGCCAGTAGCCAGGCAGGAAGTAGAGGCGGGCGATGAGAACAGAGAATTCTGGGAAGAGGGAAGTTTCAGTCTGCAGTTGTCATCCAGACACGAGGACTCAAGATGTGACTGCCTCGCCAAAAAAAGGTACCAAGCCACGTGGCTAACACAGACAAGAATTATGGGCTAATATAAGTTATAAGAGTTAATAAGAAGCCCGAGCTAATAGGCCAAGCAGTTTATAATTAATGTAGACCTCTGTGTGTTTATTCAGGACAAAATGGATGTGGGACCTGGTAGGACAGAAACCTCAGCCAACACACACAGGCTTGGGGTAGGAAGATGTAGAAATCCTGAAAGTCCCTGGCTTAGAAGGTATGTGTGTTCCAAAACATGCCCTGAGGAGAGAGTCAGGAGAGACAGGGAGACCTTGGGTTACACTCAAGGACTTCACTGTGCCTGGATGTCAGAAGCCATGACTGTGTTCTGCCTCCAGGCACATACCTGTTAGGGCAGGTTCTGTGGGCCAGGTGGGCACAGGTGTATGGCCCTGCCCTGCCAAGGAACAAGGAGAGTGGACAGAGCTGGAGGAACCTGCAGCCGCCTCCGACCATCTCGTCATCTCCTGGTCCCCTACAGATGACGTCTCAGCCCTGGCCATGAAGAGGACATAGTGCCATCCCCAGCCTGGAGGAGGCCTGTGAATTGAGCTTCAGAGGTCCAGCCCTCCCTGCTTCCTAGCAATGGCAGCTGGTCCATGAGCACAGGCACTGGATGCTGGCAGAAGTCTGTAGCCCAGGCTCTGGATTTCCAGCTTCCCGAACAGACAGACCAGTGACCCTTTGCTTCCGAGGTCTCAACCACTGCATTCACTCCGCCAGAAAAGCCTGCTGTGTTCAGCTGGTTGTTGTTAAAATTTCAAAAGAACTGGGCAGCCCAGACCCTCTGTGGATCCTAGGAGCTACTGACTTTGTGAAGCCCTGCTCAGCCCTGAACTGAGCAGGGACAGCAAAACAAAGCATTAGGTTTCAGTGCTTTTCGTGGTCCCTCGGGCCACCACTTTCAATGAGCCTTGACTGGGATAAGTCCTGATACCATCAATCATGCCTTTCATTCCAAAAAAAAAAAATTAAAGTCATTTGGTACAGAAATAGTCCAGAACGAGCCAGCGCTTCCCAGCCAGACATGGAAGGTCGCAGAACTAGTGGCCAATGTGCTCCTAAAATGCAGGGGACTTTAAGCCACCACCAAGCAGTCAGAAGTCAGAAATCAGTACACAAAGCATGAAAGAGAGGCTCCAAGGCTGCTCTCTGCATCCAGAAGAGAGAGGTCCGGAGACATTTTCCAGGCCTGCCCATCAAAGCGACGGAAGAACCACAGCTTACAGCCTGGTCCCGGGAGCGTCTTCCACAGCTGAACTGGGCATCTGGACTCCAGTGCCCTCAACCACAGAACAGCAATGCAATGCAGAAACCCAGAAACCGTCACCCTCTCTGCCTCAGTCCCTCCCCACAGTGACCTCTTTTAAGGGCCAGCCCCATCTGCTGAGTCTCAGCCTGGAGCCTCCAGACCATCTCTGGCCCCATCTCCAGGATTTTTGGCAGGGCCTCTGCACAGTAACCCTTCACACTGGGCTTACTTTGTCCCTTACCATCCTCACCATCCTTCCTCCCCCCTGCCAAGCCTTCCACCAATCCATGACAGGCACCACCAGTCACTGTTGCTCAGGCACAGAGAAACAGAGCATTCTGGACATGGGACACCAGGCCAACAGCTCCCATCAGCTCCTACCATGAGTAGGTTTCAGAATGTCCCACCTTCCAGGATCCTGGAGACACCCCAAGAGGCTGCTGCCATATTCCAGCCGGGCTGAGCACTCGCCTCAGCCTCATGCTTGCCAGCAGCTTGGGACTGCACATAAAAGATGCAAGTGGCTTAGCCAGAACCTGAAGCCACTGCCCAAGGGTCCCAAACTCAACTTTATCCACGCCCGTTGCCCAGAGCTCCGAAGTCTCCATGATGCTCCCCAGCAGGCTGGGTACCACACACAACAGTTCCGTTAGGGATGCTTCCTTCCGCCCTCTGCAACGGCCTAGCATCTGGATCCATGTCTACAGCGCAGTTCAGGGTCATTCGTGTCTTCTGACCCACTGACTCCATAGCCCCCCTCTCTTTGCCAACAGTGGGTCAACGATGGCCTAGCCCTGCCAGGGCCAAAGCCTGGGCGGAGGCCTCAGAGCTATTTTTAGGATGTGATGGCTGGAAGGCGCACGTGGAGGTGTTGTATGAGTAGGTGGGCAGCTCACACACCACAGCTCCAAACACGCTGCCCTGTAGAAGGGCTTCACAAGTCATGTCCTCAAACCCAGCCCTGTGCCACCCTGTGCCACCTTGTGCAGCTGATGCCCAAGTGCCTCAGAACAGGGGCAGGAGCCTCTAGACCCAGGAACCCCAGAAGGAAGCTCACTCCCTGCTCAGAATTTGGAGGACTACAATCAGCAGTGGAATGTTTCCATCCCTTCTGCTGGGCGCCCAGTCCTCTGCTCACTGACTTAATACAGACGCCCGAACGCTGGGCCCTGAATAGAGGGTGTCCAATGACCCCAGCGTCTCCACAGTACCTGGCTTCTCTCAGCATTGCTTTGCTACTGTCTTTAGCTTTCCCAACTCCGCGCTAGCACAACTATCAGATGACGGAGAGGAGGGGGCGCTGGCCCGAAAGAGCTTCAGGGACTCAGCAGCTCAGCGGGCTTGGGCTTCCCCGTTGTAGACGCTGAAATGCTCACAGCAGGTGAGGGCAGAAGTGCCCTTCCTGGTCTAAACCAGTTTCCTGACTAATCTTGTCCCAGATCACCTGAGGCGCTGCTTGCTTGAAAATTCAGGTTCTAGGTGCCTGAAGCAGCTGGCCTGGGGTGAGGCCCCCCGGGAATGCTGGGCAAAGTCGACTGGGAAGCCTCGGTCTCACTCTCCTCCCTGGGACACCACAGTCCGCCCACCACCGCGATCCTGAGCCAAGGCCACGGAGGACACGCATACTCCTGGTCATCTCCTGTGCCTCTTCCCTGGACTAGGTGGGACTCTGGTCATTTCGGTTTCCTTCAGGACTCCCACCCCCACCGTCTCAGGCCAGTTCTTCAATGGCAGCTGAACTCGCCCCAGGGTTCCAGGACCAGGTGTCTGCCCTGCAGGGGGCGAGGCGCGGGGAGCCAGGCTACGAGAAATGCCGCACTCACGGAGCTCTCACTGGGTAACTAGCGCTGTACCCCTGCGAGCACAGCACCGAGATGAATCGCCCCCATTTCACAGAGGTGGAAACCGAGGCATGGTGAGGTCACGTGCCTGCCAGGTGCACTGGGGCACTTGTGCCATCAGAGGGGAGATTCCAAATCCGAGATGAGATCACAGGAACCCAAGGCCAACTCTCCTGCCAACAGTACCCGTTGCCCTTGTTTAGGGACAGATCCCTGAGACTGCTGCAGGAGGCAGCAGGACGCGCCCGTGCTGTGGCCGGGGCGCAGCGGGCATCCTGACTGTGCGCAGCAGTCAAGGGCAGCATAGGGAGACTCCGAGGAGGTCGCCCAGCCCCACGTGCGCCCGGGACCCCAGGTCCCCTTCGCACTTACCTTGCGCCAAGCCTTGGGCGGCGGCGGCGTCCTGGGGCCCTAAGGCGCGCAGCAGCGAGCGCAGAGGCGCGGGCCAGCGGGCGTGCCCCCTGCCTTGGCCACGCATCTCCCTGAAGGCCAGGGGCTTGCGGCTCCGGGCTGCGTCCGCCCCTCAAAGCAGTGTTAGAGCACGGGGCCGGGGAGGCGCTGGCGGGGCGGGGCGGGACTGGAGCGGGGGCGGCGCCGCCTTGCGAGGCTCGGCCCCTTCTCCGGGCAGAGGCGCAGAGGGGGCTCAGCTGTGACCTTGACCTCCTGGACACTGCCCAGAGTGCTGGTGGGAACCTTGACGCAGAGAGTCCAGGACAACCCGGGAATCGCTCACAACCAGTGGGTCGGGAGGTGAACACCGGGTTAATTACGTTAGGGCAGCTGTGTGTCCTGGACAAGTCGCTTGACCTCTCTGAGCCTGGGATAGCCTAGACTGGCCACCTGCAGTATGAGTGCTGTAAGATGCGGGAGCCATCACTGTTCTTCTAGCAGAACCCATATTCGCCTTTGTTATAAAATAGAGCTGTTATTTTTCTACCGAGCACTGTACGAGGAAAGCCCTGCCACCATGGGCCAACTCTAAAATAGACTGCACTCCTGCCCGGTACCTCCCTGCATCACACAACTCCAAGTTCTCCCTCTGACCATAGCCCCTGGGGTGGAACCTCGGAGTTCCTAGCTGTCTCTCCTGAGCTCAGGGTTCAAAACCCAATCTTGCCTTAGGGGGATCCCCGGCAGATCCTCCGGAGAGGCCCCGGAAGCCCTCATTCTGAGCCACATCAACAGCACTCTGCCCCGTCTCCGAGAGCTTTTACGTGCAGCTCTGTGGCTCTCTGCTTATCTATCCCCAGCAAGGCAGGGACGTGTAGGCTCTGCTGCGCCCTTAGGGAGGCGCTGAGCCACGTAACTGGTGGCCCAGGTGGCCCACCCACCCGCACTTTCTATGGAGCCCGGGCCCAATGCTCTGGGTCCTGTCATCTTCAGCCCCACAACTTTTAACTCCGTAACTATTCTCAGTGGGCACTAGACGGCGCTGTAGGAAACAGTCTTCAAGTCGTTGGCGCGCAGGCTGCAGGGCTCACCAAGCCGCTGTGGAAACGCTCCTGGGCAGGAGCTTTGTTGTGGCCCCTGCTCTGCTCCCTCTTCCTGTTTCTTTCTGTCTCCTCTCTCTTCAGCTCTGTTGGAGAGACACTGAGGCTCAGGGGAGTGGAGCAACTTTCTTTAGGAGGCCAGCAGGGGAAGAGGCAGAGAGGTGGGGCAGGCAGGCAGGATTCCAAACCTGGTTGGTGTCTAAGTCTTTACCTACACAATGCTATGCTCCGGTGAACTCCTGCTTACACAGTGCCCCTTTCTTCCCGTCTTTCCTTCAGCTTGGGTGTTTGGGTTTTCCTGTGCACAGAGCAGTCATTTGCCTGAACATCAGTCCTGTCTGCTACTGGGCTGGGTTTTAAAGAAAAACCCTAGCAGAGATGAAATAGCCAAATTGACAAAATCAGAAATGAAAAGGGGACGTAACAACAGACACTGGAGAAATCCAGAGTATCATTAGGTCATATTTTGAAAACCTGTACTACACCAAATTGGAAAACCTAAAAGAAATGGACAATTTTCTCAATAGATACCATATACCAAAATTAAATCAAGATCAGATAAATAACTTAAATAGACCTATAGCCCTCAAGAAAGTAGAAGTGGCCATTAAAAGTCTCCCAACCCCAAAAAGCCCAAGGCAGATGGTTTTAGTGCAGAATTCTGCCTGATTTTCTTTTTTAAAAAAATATTTATTTATTATATATACAATATTCTGTCTGTGTATGTGCCTACAGGCAGAAGAGGGCACCAGATCTCATTACAGATGGTTGTGAGCCACCAAGTCGTTGCTGGGAATTCAACTCAGGACCTTTGGAAGAGTAGGCAATGCTCTTAACCACTGAGCCATCTCTCCAGCCCCCCTGCCTGATTTTCAAAAAAGAACTAACACCAATACTTCTCAAATTAGCCTACAAAATAGAAACAGAAGGAACATTGCCAAATTCATTCCATGAGGCTATAGTTACCCTGATACCCAAACAGCACAAAGACCCAACAAAGAAAGAGAATTACAGACCAATCTTCCTCATGAACATGACACAAAAATACTCAATAAAATACTGGCAAACCAAATCCAAGAACACATCAGAAAAATCATCCACCATGCCTCGTGGTGGTGCGCCTTTAATCCCAGCACTTGGGAGACAGAGGCTTGGCTCTGCTTCTCTTTTATACTGATTCAATTTTGTGTGGCCCAGGGTGGCCTAAAACTCCTAGAGATTTGTCTGCCTGTGCCTCCTGAGTGCTGGGATTAAAGGTGTGTGCCACCACTGCCTGGCCTCTATGGCTAACTAGTGTGGCTAGCTCTGCACTCTGATCTTCAGGCAAGCTTTATTTGTTAAAGTACAAAGTATCACCACAGGGCAGTTTATAAAAACATATGCTCCCCACTTCTGATTAGGAGAGTCTATCTTACATGGACCTTACTACCTAGATCTTCTTGGTTTTCCCTCTGCTGGGACCCCCACAGACCTTGCTACGAGAGACTCTGTCTCCCTAATCTATTTTCTGTCTTTCTTTGCTGGTCATTATCTGTATTTCTCATTACTTCTCTGTCTCTATCTCTCTGTCTTTCTCTCCCCCTCCCACTACCCAATACCTCTGTGTGTATGCATCTTTCTGCACGAAGCTCCAGATCTCTCTGCATCTCTGTCTGATCGTGTGTGTGTGTGTGTGTGTGTGTGTGCGCGCGCGCGCGCACATATGTGGTGTGTTGATGTGGAGACCAGAGGACAACCACATGGTGTCATTTTCAGGAAGTATTGCCTTTTCTGTTGAGGCCAAGTCTCTCGCACACTTGGAGCTCCCCTCCCTGCCTCCCGGGCCCTGGGGTTAGAAGCAGACACTACCACACCTGCCTTCTTCTGGGGATTAGACTCATGCTTGGTAGGCAAACTCTTTGCTGACTGAGTCATTGTGGAGAAGAAATCCAATTTCCCGTGGTCATCTGGATCTATTACCTCTCCTAACACTGCTATTCCTTTCTTGGTCTGTTTATGGACATTAGAAACCCAAAGTGACCAGGGGGAAGTCTGAGTTTCCAGTTCAGGGGAATGTTTGTTGTGGCTTCTAGCAGGAACACTCTTCTCTCTGGAACCAAAACTGAGGGTTGTGGATCAGGAAGAAAAATTTTCCTAGTAGGCCACGAGGGGTGATAGTGAGTGGGACGGTTCCCTTTCCCACCCCTTGATTCTGGAACCCAGCAATCCTGACTCTGGCTAAAACAGTAACGTATCATGGACACCGATTCAAAGCATATACTGCCTTCTGGAGAACCCTGCCCAGCCCTCTCTGCTGCCCTCACCTAACTGGCCTGGCAACTGTGTCTTTCAAAAGACCGTTCCATCTTCCTACTAGGCCACTTGTTTCAGGATGGTGGGCAACATGGGAAGATCAGTGGATCCCATGATTGTGGGCCCACTGTCCAACTTCTCTGGCTGTGACGTGAGCTCTCTGGTCAGAAGCAATACTGTGTGGAATATCATATT